>NC_133336.1:62632901-62928867 GCF_042186555.1 Aquarana catesbeiana
CCACCTGTAAGAATCAGGAGGGGGATCCAACCTTAGGTTCACTCCATCTAAAACTAAAATAAGGCAACAGCACCCTCAGATCTCATTAACACATTTGGTGGATCTCCTTACATGGTTACATGGGAAAAAGTGATTAAATTCACCAACATACAATCCACAATGCATGCAGTAAAGTAGATCTAAATCCAAGCTGGATAACTTTTAGTGTGTAAAACCACTTTGTTTCATAAAAAAACTGCATGTTTTTGATAAAATACGGCTTTGAGCTTTTTTTATCCTGTTTTGCATCTCCTGCAGCTTTTTTGGCCACTTCCTCTCTACATGTGCTCTCACACCACTGAACGTCATTACTCTCGGCCAGCTTCCTGATAGTGACAATGGTTGACTATGTCTATGCAATGTGTATTGGCATAGCCACATGGGGCATATGTGTCAAGATGACAATGCAGAAAAACTGGGGATGGTTGTCACCCCATAACAGATGAGTTTGAACAAGAACCTTCATGACAGGATCACCAGGTATTCTATATAGAATTAAAGCTTTAGATTTGAAACAACTTTTGAAATTACATTAAAGCATAGCTCCAGGCTTCTTCAGGAAAAATTAAAAGTCAACAGCTACAAATAGCTTCTGACTTTTAATTTTAGGGCCCTTACCTGTCCAGCGAATCCAGCAGTATCCTCACCCGAGCCGATTTTTCATTCGACTATCAGGTGCTGCCGCCGCCATCTCAACTAAGGGAAACCAGCAGTGAAGCCTTGCAGCCTCACAGACGGTTTCTCATTGCCGGTTTCCCACTGCGCATGCTCGAAGCACAATGCGTCATGTCAATGGGCTGGCTGCGGGGGAAGGAGGAGGGAGGCTGGACTTCTGGCTGATTTTGCCGTGGCGAACTCAGCCGGTAGTGGAAGCGGGTACCTGTCAATACCAGGTACCCGCTACCCCCTCCCCTCCAAAAGGTACCAAAATGTGGGGGGAGGAGCTTCTCTTTTGGGTGGAGCTCCGCTTTAAAAGGCATAGACCACCTTAAAAAAAATAAGTGAACCCATATTGATTATTTAAAAATTTACATTTATTATTTTTTTGTTTTGGAGTCTGGAAAGGATTGCAACAATCAGTGGTTCCTGGGTGCAATGTTCTTGCTCCTGCAGACTATTCCTCTAGCCACAGGTCTGTACTGAGGTATATACCTTTAGTTACAGGGCTGGAGGAAGTATCAATGGACACAAGTGTGGTGATGTCATCGCTCTTGTGCTCCATGGAGAGTAGTTCTCCATGGAGCACAAGAGCGATGACATCACCACACCTCGTGTCATTATTTGAATTTGGCATGGCTTTCGTAGTGAAAGCCATGCCAAATTCAAATAATCACACGAGGCGGTGGGGAGCAGGACCTTCAGATTCTGTAAGTGGGGGTGGGAAGCTACAGATTGTGACCCTGTATTATATTGCACCCTAAATATGGGAGTCAGAAAGGTGGCGTTCTCTTTAAACATATTAAAGCTGATATGGGGTTCATATAAGTCAAGGCCTTATAGTCAGACTGGAGGACATGTCCAAACTGTAACTCCAGTCAAAACTATTTTGGCTGTTTTGGATAAGGTGATGAAGAGTTGGAACCCTTGTCAGGTTCTGGTTGCTGTATGTCTCATCAGAATGAAGTGTCTTTACATCCTATTAAGTCATTTACCCAGGAAAGGGTTGGGAATCTTCCCAATGGGGAAGGCATAAATACTTGAGTTATGACCCCTGCCACACTTTATCTGAAACGAAAAACATTAGGGTTGATTTACTAAAGGTAAATAGACTGTGCACTTTGCAAGTGAAGTTGCTCCACAGTTTAGTAAATGAGGGGAAGATCTGCTGACTTCCATCATCTAATCATGCTTCAACTCATTTACTAAGCTACAGTGCAACTGCACTTGCAAAGCGCACAGTCTATTTGCCTTTAGTAAATTAACCCCATAGTCCTAACTGGAGTACTTTATATGTCATATGCCGCGTACACACGGTCGAACTTTTCGACCGGACTTGTCTGACGGACGCCGACGGACCAAATACGGCGAACAATCCGATAGTGTGTGGGCTTCACCGGACCTTCAGCGGACTTTTCCAGTCGCAAATCTGACGGACTTTAGATTTGGAACATGCTTCAAATCTTTACCTCGTAACTCCGCCAGACCCAGAAATCTGCTCATCTGTATGCTAGTCCAACGGACAAAAAACTACGCTAGGGCAGCTATTGGCTACTGGCTATCAACTTCCTTATTTTAGTCCGGTGTACGTCATCATGAACGAATCCGTCGGACTTTGGTGTGATCATGTGTAGGCAAGTCCGGTCGTTAGAAAGTCCGTTGAAAGTCCACCAAAAGTCCGTTGAAAGTCCGTCGAAAGTTTGTCGGATGGGCTGTCTGACTTTCGTAGCTGAAAAGTTCGACCGTGTGTACGTGGCATTATATACAGGCATACCCCACTTTTAAGTACACAATGGGGTTTATTTACTAAAGCTGGAAATTGCAAAATCAGGCTCACTTCTGCATAGAAACCAATGAGCTTCTAACCTCAGGTTGTTCAATTAAGTTTTGGTAATAAAACCTGGAAGCTCATTGGTTTCCATGCAGAAGTAAGTCTGATTTTGCACTTTTCCAGCTTTAGTAAATAAACCCCATTGTGTACTTAAAAGTGGGGTATGCCTGTAGTGTATATTGGATGCTGCAGTTTCTGCATTAGAATAATGAAAAATGGAGTATAGAAAAAGAAGAAATCTACTACACTGCTAGCCAAGGATGAATACATAGGTAAAAAAGCAAAAAAGTTTTGTCAAAGTAAGGAAATGACTTTGACTACACTTTTTAAGCCAAGTATTTGTAATTGAAGCCCCCAAGGTAAAGAAGTGTAAAATATACTATCACCTCTGTCACAGTGGAATGTCCTAAAGGATTCTAAATAAAAAAGAAAAGTTAAACTTAATTGGTTCCTGAAGGTACTTTGTGTATCATTCCTTCGCCTGTACCCTCTCTGCTCTTTCGGAAAAGATATTGTAAGAATTCCCACTTACTTTGTCCCTGGGGAATTCCTTCAATACCTTCTTTGCACAGTCCTAGTGGGCAGACAGCAGAAGTTCTTGGCTAGAATTATTAGATTTGTGGATGCGAATAATAGCAGCATATAGGAAACTTTTTTCCTGCCAAAGGCCAATCCAAAAGTGGAGACATATCTATACTATACCCAGTTCAATTCTTTAAGCACTCCAGACAAAATGACTAGATGGAGTTCTTTTTAAAAGTGACAACATTATGTTTCATATTTGTTTTTGCAAATATTAAAGTGTATGCAAAGCCAGGAGCAAAAATAAAATATATTGCAGCTTATCAGTTTTTGCTTTTTAGGCTTTTTGTTTCTTTTTTTTAACCTGGTGATTCTGCCAGTAACACCCTCCTGCCCTAAGGTGACAGCGCTGACTGACTGTACATCTATACAGGTGAAGTGTTGTCACAATAGGTCACGAACTCCCAACCCTAAGCCAAATATACACAAAAAATGTTTTGACCACCCAAGGAAAAAAACAGTACCGGGCCCCACCAGCAGCACATTTTTTAATTTAATCCCAGCAACTCTGATTGCTAGGCAAGAAGAAATATAGGCAGTACTTCCAGGTATGAGGAGCATGCAAATAACACCCCTTCTTCCCACATGAGTCCTCAGCCCTGCATACACTTCAAGTCACGAAAGATGAGTGTAAGCTCTTGGGGGCATCACAGTCAGTCCGCCACAGTAATACATATGGGGCTCTTTTACTTTTTTTTTTTTTAACTGTAAAGTGCTACAATAGGGTTAAAACACCCTGTGCTGAATGCAAAATAGGAAGTCAGATCACGATCTCGCGCACAAACAGTAGTCTGGCTCAACCCCCCCACCCCCAAACAATGTTACAATCAAAAGCACTGCTCACAGCAAGTGCACTGTTGATTGTAGCAATGTTCAGGCAGGCATGTTGGACCACTGGAAATTTTCCAGCCTACAAGTGGATGCATCCAATTGGATAGAATCACTGGGTATAATGACAGCTGTCAGTTGTCCTAATACAAAAGCTCAGAATGGGGATCTGTCCACCTGTACCGTTTAGCACCTACAGGCTGAATAAAAAAAAAATCCAACAGTATATGGCTGAGGAGGAATAGTAACATCAGGCCCTAATTTTTGCAGTGCTTTGCAAATGTGTGTAAACATTACAGCTATGAGGACTTAACGATGAAGTACATAAAGCATTGAATTAAATGGGAATTTCATGTTCTCCACCCACCACAGTTCCACATTATAAATAGCATGACTCTATTGGGCTCATTCTGATATATCCAGGCAGTAGAAATGAGTCAAATGAGAATTTCCAGGAATTTCTGTTAAGAAATCAAGACATGCAACTGAACTTGCATGATTTTAATCCCGCTGTTCAGTGTGAACCTGGGCTAAATCTAAGAAGGGCAAAAAGAGAAACTGAGAATCTGCTTTAGTAAAATTTTACCAAAACCAATGCGCTTATCCTTATTAGCCAGGGTCGAGTAGATAACTGCCTAGAATTAGGGTCTCATGCAACACTGGCCGGTTTCAATGTGACTGTTAAGGGCGCCTGGCGTTTTTTTTTGCTGCCACTAAACACCTCCGCATGTTAGCCTATTGGGGGGGGGGGGATTTCCTAAAACTGGTACACACCGAATATATTGCAGATGTGCAGGGCAACCAATCAGCTTCCAGACTTTATTGTCAAAGCTTAACTCAACAAGCTGAAGTTAGAAGCCGATTGGTCACTGCAGGATAGATTTGATTTAAATCAAGTCGATTTAAATCACAATTTAAATCACTAGTAAAAAGGCTTGATTTAAATCATCATTTTTAAAGAGCAACTGTCATCTCTGTCCCGCAGCGGCTCCTCCTCTGACCCGCTGTTGATTCACTGACAGTCCCATTCACTTTAATGGGACAGCTGGTGATGCGGCAGTGACACAACAAGGTGAGGGACGTGGCGGAAGCAGGTGAGTGGATGCCCACTAAGGCTGGATTTACACCTATGCATTTTTAATGCTTTTTGCATTTTTCAGATTTGCAATGCAGTCCAGTTAACATGGTTTCCTATGGAACACGTTCTGTAGTGCAAATCTGCAAAAGGCAAAAAGCACTAAAAATGCATAGATGTGAATCCAGCCTAACAGGCGCTGCCATGATGTGAAATGACAGGTGCTCTTTAAGGCCCGATTCACTCCTATACAGGTTGCAGTTTGCATATTCCAGGTGCAGTTTGCGTTTTTCAATACACATTTTTGATCCATTAAAGTCTATGGAACCAAAAAACAGAAAAAAAAGTCCTTGGCCCTTTCCATAAAATGCACAGATGTGAACTACATCCATAGGAAACCATGTTAAATGGCCTGAAGTGTGTTTCTGAAAAACTGAAAACGCACTAAAAAAATGCAAAGGTGTGAGCCAGGCCTTAATGTAAGGACTTATCCTTGCTGGTAGGTAGAATCTTTAATATTTGCAAACAAAATGAAGGTTTCCTATTTAAAATAATAAGCTGTCAGGTTAGTAAAACAGCGATATCAGAACAGATTTTAGGCTAATAGGTTAATTACATATAGTTGGAGAACTACACAAATTCTTTTATTTAATTAAAACAATAACATTATATTACCTGCTTTACCCATAGGTAGAAGAACTTCATTAAATATTCCCAAACTGGGTCTCTTTTACGGCCTGCTGCCATTTTGCTCCTCAAATGAGGAATAAAGCACTTCAAGCTATGTGCAGAAAGATCACAAGGTTTATAGGCTGCTTAGAAGGTTTCACTTTCATTTTTACTGCTTGCCCTTCTACCTCACACTTAGAAAACATACAATAGCCAGTTTGTGCATTTGCCACCAAAGTCTTAATTGAGTGCGGAAGTAACCAGCGTTAACAGGAACCGATTCAAATATTCTAGGTGTTGCAGCTCCCTTTAAATCCACTGGGTGGTGGGCTGGAATCTGTAGCAAAAATAAAGAAAAGGAGAGCGCACAGCCACCCCAGTGTTGAACCGTTTAATGAAAAATGAATAAAAACAACAAAAGTTGCACTTACAATGGTAACCTTGTAATCAGCCTGGGTAATCTAAAGCACACGTGTTATTCAGATTACCCAGGCTGATTACAAGTTTACCATTGTAAGTGCAACTTTTGTCATTTTTTATTCATTTTTCATTAAACGGTTCAACACTGGGGCTGTGCGCTCTCCTTTTCTTTATTTTTGCTCCTCACACTTAGAGCCTGGCACAGATGCATTTGTCTGCAAACAATCATACAGTTTGTAGTGTACAAAGATTTGCAAAACAATGGGATAAAGGAATATTCCTTTATCTCATGGTTACTGTGAAATATTGTGACTGCATCAATGCAGTGCATGTTATCTCAGCTTGCAGAGCTTAGATTCATTGAATGAGTTTACCAAAAATGTAAATATTGCAGAATATACAGCCTCATGCTACATGACTAAGCTCCATTTCAGGCTGAATAAACTAAATTATTAAATAGAAAACTATCTTTTTAGATAGATTTTTACTCCAAAAGCATTTTATTAAAATACATTTGATAAAAATCAAAAAAATCTGATTACCGTATATACTTGAGTATAAGCTGACCCGAATATAAGCCGAGGCACCTAATTTTACCACAAAAAACTAGGAAAACTTATTGACTCGAGTATAAGCCTAGGGTGAGAAATGCGCAGCTACTGTAAGTGGAAAAGAGGGTCAACAATGCTCATTTGCAGCCTCACTGTGCCCATTTGCAGCCATAGGTCCCCCGAACTTCAAACTCAGTAGTTAAGGGTTCCTAGATGCCCCCTAGCTGCAGCCAAAATTTGGGGTCTCTGGACCCAAAGGGTCCCAAAATGACATTGCTGCAGGTGGACACAGTTGACCAACTTTGGGGCCCCCGTATCTTGGGGCTACGTGGTGCTAGGAACCCCAAATTTTGTGTGCAAACCCAGCACTACAACATATCCAAAGCTGGGGTTCCTAGCATAAAGTGACTCCGGGATACAGGGCCCCAAAGTCGGTTCAGAAAATGTCAAGCACTTTTCTGCAGCAGAGAATGACAAACTTTGGGGCCCCGTATCTCGGGGCCACTTGGTGCTAGGAGTCCCAGCTTTAGATATGTTATAGTGCTAGTTCACCTGGCTTTGCACACCAAATTTGGGGTTCCTAGCACCAAGTGGCACCGAGATACGGGGCCCCAAAGTCGATTCGGAAAATGTCATTCTCTGCTGCAGAAAAGTGCTTGATTCGAGTATAAGCCGAGGGGGGCATTTTCAGCACAAAAAAATGTGCTGAAAAACTTAGCTTATACTCGAGTATATACAGTAAAATAAAAACAATCCGATTTTTTTTTTTTTTTTTTTTTAAATCATCGATTTTAATCTAAAGTAGGTCACTGTGCAGAGCTGCACCAGATTCTGTGTGTACCAGTTTTAGTAGATATCCCCCTATGTGCCCATGCACACACAGGCATTTAGAGGCCGAAAAAAAAAAATCGCTGGCAGTAGGTCCAGGAACAGGGGCGTTTTGGCAGAAGAAAACGCTTGAACGCATGTAAACACCCTTTAATGCTAGGCACGTTCAGCACTTGAGCGTTATTCATTTCAATGGCCATAATAAATTATTAATCATTACACACGTTTACAAGCATCAAGGGTTTTTTCTCTCATAACGCTGCTGCTAGGAGGAAAGGCATCTAGAAGAGTTGGTAAAACGTCCAGTGTACACGAGGCCTAAAGATGTCTACAAATAGGATCGTCATTCTAAAACTGCATTCAGGTTTTGAGATGTGCTGACTTTAGATGTGAATTGTGCTTAGCATAGATCTTCTCTAATTAGGGTAGGAGCTCCTACTGCAGCCTTCAGGTTGAAATGTTGTGCTATTCAGCTCCCGTAATATCTGTAGAGGAATGTGACATAGTGTGAAACCGTCATGACAGCTTTGTACCAGAAATGATAGTGCAGAAAAATATACGTCCCAGTTTGACACGGTGACAGAGTATGCCACAGGTAATCAAGGCAATGTTTCATCACGGGTTTAACTTCTTTCCTTTTTATGCTACAAGTTCTAGAGAGAGGAAGCGTTCATTAAGCTTCCAGCAGTGTGTGCCACCGACAGACTTCCTGGCCTTTGGACTCTTTCATTTCCAGCCAATGAATTTGCTCTTCTTCTCCACTGCTGTTCTGACCAAGTGAAATCCATCCAATCATTTCCTTCCTTTTCATTGCACGCCGGTTGTATATTGAAATCATCAATGTGACATCAGTGAGTTGAAACAATGCAACTTGGAAGATAAATGTCTCTTTGTAGACTGGGTTTGGTTGGCCCCTACGTACTGACGTCTTACAGCATGACAGTTCGTGTCCCACGGCGTTCAAAAGAGAAAGCTTTCCATAGGTATCTGTAAGAGGGGGAAAAAAAGAGATTCTTAGATGTATCTATTTATACTGTATATGCAGAATTCTGTACATAGTATTTTTCCAGTAGACTTTGAGATGCAGTTGGGTTGGTTTACTAAAGGCTACTATTATTATTATACCTCCCAACTTTTTGAGATGGGAATGAGGGACACCTATCAGCAAAAGTATTCAGGCATAGGACACACCCCCTGCCACACCCCCTTAAAGGAGAACTGTACAAAAAAAAACAAGATTTATTTTTTTTACCACTACTATTCCTTTATATTGGCTTTTGGAATTTACAAATGCAGCAATTTGGAAATTGGCTGAAAGGTTTAGCACTGGGAAACACTTTTTGATAGATAAAAAGTGCATTTTATATACAACTATATAGATCAGACCAAAATGAGGGACAAATGAGGAGGAAAGAGGAACAGAGGGACATTGCTCCAAATCAGGGACAGTCCCTCGAAATCAGGGACAGTTGGGAGCTATGTTATTATCATTATTATTATTATTATTATAATACGGGATTTACATAGCGCCAACAGTTTGCGCAGTGCTTAACAAAATAAAGGCAGACATTACAGTTACATTACAATTTGGTACAAGAGGAATCAGAGGTCCCTGCTCATTAGAGCTTACAATCTAATAGGGAGGGTCAATTGATACAAAAGGTAATAGCTGTGGGGGATGAGCTGTTGGAGGAAGTAAAACAGTGTATTAGTTGGAAGCAGGATAGGCTTCTTTAAAGAGAAGGGTTTTCAGGGATCGTCTAAAGATGGATAAATTGGGGGACAGTCGGACAGATTGAGGTAGGGAGTTCCAAAGGATGGGAGAAGCTCTCGAGAAATCCTGGAGGCGAGCATAGGAGGAGGTGACAAGGGAGCTAGAGAGCAGGATTGATTTTACAAGTCTTCATTTACAAGTGCAGTTGCACTCTGCAAGGGAATTTGCTCCAGAGCTTAGTAAATGAGGTGAAGCTCTGCTGACTTCCATCATCCAATCATGTGCAAGCAAAAATGCTGTTTTTGAAGCTTCGCTTCATTTACTAAGTTTTGAAGCAAATTCCCCTGCAGAGTACAACTGTACTTACAAAGTGCATAGTCTATTTGCATTTAGTAAGTTGAAGTGGTAGTAAACCCACTTTTTCATCTTTTACCTACAGGTAAGCCTGTAATAAGGCCTACCTGTAGGTACTGTGAATATCTCCTAAACTAGCACTGTTTTGGAGATATTCAGAGTGCATGCAGCCAGTGGCGTCACCGACGCATGCGCTCTGAAGATCCGGCATACCGTGCCGGACCTTGCCGTGAACGGCCGCCCCCTGCACGCATGTGCAGGAGTGACATCATTGTGCCCCAGCCACTCATGTAGCCAAGGACCGTGAACCCAGAAGGAAGACCGGGTGAAGATGGAAGCCCTCTTAGCAGTGACAGCATGATGCTGGAGGGATTTGTTTTAAGGTAAGTCTCTCATAATGTGCTAGTATGCGATGCATACTAGCACATTATGACATTGGCTTGCAAGGTATTTTCTTTTCTTTAACTGCGGTTTACTATCTCTTTAAAGTATATTTGAACCCTCACCTTGTAAAGCAACCCATACAGATCACATGGATATGAGAGATAACATGGATATGAGAGATAAAACACTTGTGTACAGATACAGTATATAAACATTATAAATACCCTTTTTACCTTTATTTATAAGTGATCACATAACCGCTGTTCTTAGCTACATAGAGAGGTGAGAGTGGAAAAACAGCAGCTCACTGAGCTTCCCAGTGAATGCCATGTCAGGATAATGCCATGTACACACGGTCGGAATTTCGGCCCGCAAGAGACCGATGAGATTTTTTGGTCGGAAAATGCGACCGTGTGTATGCTCCATTGGTCTTTTGCTGGCGGAATTCCAGCCAGCAAAAGATTGAAAGCATGCTCTTAATTTTTCGGTCGGGAAAAGTTCCTATCCGAAAATGCAATCGTCTGTGGCAATTCCGACGCGCAAAATCCCTACGCATGCTCGGAAACAATTCGACGCATGCTCGGAAGCATTGAACGTCATTTTCTCAGCTCGTTGTAGTGTTGCACGTCACCACATTCTTGACGGTCATAATTTCAGCAAACTTTTGCGTGACCGTATGTATGTATGGCAAACTTGAGCGGAATCCCATCGGAAAAGCCGTCATATCTTTTTCCGACGAGAAATCCGCTCGTGTGTACACAGCATTTGTCTGATCATTGGAAGAGAGCAAGCTGAGTTCCAGCACAGCCAGAAAAATGACCACACTGTGCACTCATGCCTAGTGTGGTTAGTTTTTAATAGAAAAGCAGAGGGACTGGCAGGAACACCAGTGATTTCACACAAAGGAAGCAATACAAAGAAAACAGGATACGTTTTCATACAAGTACATGGTACAGTAGGCATATCGGGAATATGAAGTGTTGGGTTTACATATTCTTTAAACCCTAGCGCGTGTGGTTAGTTAAAGACTAGAGATGAGCGAAACTGAGAGTTTTTGCTTCACCGAAATTGTAATGAAATCTTTTCACGTTGGTGAATTTCAGTGCACAATGCATTGAGGTTAAAGGGGAAAAGTGACATTAAGGTGGTCTGGCATTAGTTAGGAACATGACTATAGGTGTGCACAGTCTATTGCATTAGGGTGTGCACCCCAAAGCTCAAATACATATGCGTGTGTATGCGTGCATGTGTATATATACTGACATTGTCAGTAGGGCAGAGATTGGTGTCAGTAGGGCCGAGATTGGTGTCAGTAGGGCCGAGATTGGTGTCAGTAGGGCGATGGATGGTGTCAGTAGTTTTACATTTTTTTTAATTTTTATTTTTACGATTTTTTTAGGAGCCCCATTAGGGGGCTTTTGTGAAATATCAGGGGTCCAAAAAGGGGAAATCTGTGCCACACAGGGTGATGGGGGTGTACCCAGGCACACCTGACACACCCTGTGTGCACACTTGAAAACATGACAATAAATAATTGTTATGAGCAAGGATTGCCTGTTTGCCCATGTCTTGTCACCCATTGTGATTTTTTGCCTAGCCAAGATGGACAGGCTCATTAAATCAGCTGCTAAAACCTTCCTTTTTAGTGATTCTCCGTCATTTTTTTTTTTTTAACCCTTAGCCCAGATAAAGGTCACCCATTAGAACTCCTCAAACGCAATGGATTTTTTTTTGCATATACTATGATAAAATAAAAACATTCAGACTAAACCACTGGTATGGTGCTCTTTCTCTCCTAAATCTCTTGAATGTTGTAGAAGCACCTCCTAGAGGCTTTCCACAATTCACCAACTAGGCCTAATTATAGGGATCACTTTTTATCCGGTGTCAACCCAACCCCTTCTTTAATAAGTGTACAGGCTCTGTGGACTTTAATTAAAAAGCCCAGCAGGCTCTGCAAATTGAATGTCACAAAGGCAGTGACTCACAGCCAGGCAGATAGCACTAAATCTGGTGGACAGGTCCTGAATGAAAGGTTTATTTCATATATGATATACAAATATTTATAGAATAAAATTGTGCAATTTATTGGTATAAGTGTAGGTAAATATGCTAATATATTTCACTAAAATTACTTTTAGAATGGCTTTATATGAGGTGCAAGAATGCTGTGTGGATACTTGTTTTCTTACTTGTTTCTGAATATACAAATATCCTACTTTTCAGTATCATTTGAAAGGCATCCTCCAAATGAGAAGTCTGCAGAGCCCTGGAAATCTGATGTTTCATGGCTACCATCAATAGGTAATACACCTAATATTTATTTTATCTATCGGTTTCTTCAAATGACATTGTTTACCAATTAGCTGCTGCCTAACTTAAAGAATTATTTCTGCAACCTTACACAGACATGTATGTGGTCCCAATTTCCCACTATTTTAAAACCTGTTCCTCTTGATATCAGAAAAAACAATTAATTATTTTATATTTTCATCAAAGCACACCTTGCATCAAAATGCAAGGTTTGCTTAGTCTGTTATAAGCTGGCACTCCGGTGTATACTCGGCAGTCTTGTTTTTATTGGCAGGTAACGTCCACTCCACACCATCCAGTTGTGCTAAAACTGCTCCTGTGTCCCTAATGTATCCAGCTAAGCTCTGAACTAAGCCATGGAGATGAAGGTCCACCCGCTCCTCCAAAGGTTCCATGAGTGACTTCCCTTCACTATGGGGTGTTCTTCTTGTACAGGAAAACCCAATTTAGGTATATTCAGTAACTGATGAAAAATGTATGTGATCAGGTCACTCATGGTCAGATACTCCACAGTTTTGGGGCATAATCATCCCATAGACCTGCCCTCCTCTATTAGACCATCCAACGGTTTTTTAAAAGGGACAGTGGGATTAGACGATTTTTCAATCAAACCTCTAGTCAATATGCATAATTTAAACAGTGTTTTTAGAGTATGTATTATGCCGCGTACACACGACCGGACTTTACAGCATACTTTGCCCGGCGGACTTTTCGACGGACTTTACGACGGACATTCCGAATGATCGGACTTGCCTACACACGATCAACCAAAGTCCGAAGAATTCGTACATGATGATGTATGACTAAAACAAGGAAGTTCATAGCCAGTAGCCAATAGCTGCCCTAGCGTGGGTTTTTGTCCGTCGGACTAGCATACAGACGAGCAGACTTTTCGACCGTACTCGAGTCCGTCGGATAGATTTGAAACATGTTTCAAATCTAAGTCCGTCAAACTTTTGAGAAAATAAAGTCCGCTGGAGCCCACACACGATCGAATTGTCCGACGAAATCCGTCACGCCAGACCAAGTATGCCGTAAAGTCCGATCGTGTGTACGCGGCATAAGTCATGAATAAGGCCAGTTTGGCTGAAAAGCGTTGGCATATGTGGGTGTCGTCAAGTATACACCGGAGTGCCAGCTTTTCTTTGCTTATACGGATCGCGTGGATGAGGAGTCAGCTGCCTCTGCCAGAGCACGGGTGATAAACCCGCAAAATAATACTGGCAGTTAGTAGCACCTACTTTCTTTCATGTATTTGGGCTTTTTGCTTATTCTTTAGGCAGCTACCCCAATGTATAAACAAGATATTAAACATTCAAAAAAGTAAAACAGGGAGAAAATAAAAATATTCTTACTTTACATCCAAATGCCGGGTGAGGTTGATGTCATAGGTTCTTTCTTGCAAGATCCTGGAAAACCCAATAAAACCAAATTTCACGAGAAGATGCTCATGCACTGTGTAGCAGTGTCTTCTTCAAAGATTTTAGATCCTCATCTTTCTTAGGATCTAATCAGATGGCCCATGACATCACTTTCACCTAGGCATAAGCCGAAGTGTAACGTGTGTGTGTATATGTGTATATATATATATATATATATATATATATATATATATATATATATATATATATATTTTCATTCATTCATGTTGCATTTTTATGTGGAGTGTCTAAAGAATAAGCAGATCTAACATTTTGATGGCTAAGCAATGGCTTAGGTTGGTTAAGCCAGTGGTTCTCAACCCTGTCCTCAAGTACCCCCAACAGGCCATGCTTTGGGAATTTTTCTTAGATAGCTATCCAAAATACTAAGCCATTGACTCTGATTTAGAGCACCTGTGCAAGATCAAGGAAAACCTGCAAACATGGTCTGTTGGGGGTACTTGACGACAGGGTTGAGAACCACAGGGATAAGCTTCCTTGGAATGGGGACCAGCATAAAGTAAAATAAAAGCACTCATGCCGCGTACACACGAGCGGACTTTTCGACCGGACTGGTCCGACGGACTAGCCGACAGACTTTCGGCAGACTTCCAACGGACTTTCCCAATGAACGGACTTGCCTACACACGATCACACCAAAGTCCGACGGATTCATACGTGATGACGTACGACTGGACTAAAATAAGGAAGTTAATAGCCAGTAGCCAATAGCTGCCCTAGCGTCTGTTTCGTCCATCGCACTAGCATACAGACGAGCGGACTTTTCGATAGGAACTGGGTCCGGTGGAGTTCCAACGTATAGATTTAAAACATGTTCCAAATCTAAAGTCCGTCAGATTTTCAACCGGAAAAGTCCACTGCAAGTCCGATGAAGCCCACACACGGTCGAATTGTCTGCCGGACTCGGTCCGTCGGACCAGTCCGGTCGAAAAGTGCGCTCGCGTGTACGCGGCATTATTGCACTTTTGAAAAATGCTAGTTGCCAGTCCGGTCGAAAAGTGCGCTCGCGTGTACGCGGCATTATTGCACTTCTTTCTCTGTTCTACTTTTTCCCCCTATTCTCTCTCTCCTCTTTCAATTCACACTTTATATAGTTCTGGTAGCAGAACTTCTGTTTCCATGGTTATCATTTTACCAATTGTACATAGTTCCAATATGTAGTATAAAATTTTAGATTTTATAATAAATTATTTCTTTTTTTTATTTTTATTTAAAAACTATACTCTTGATAATTATTTTTTTCTTTTTGTCTGAGGTCATCTTATCCTGGTCTAAGTTGATTTTATCCTCTTTTATACAATGTATGATGCACTCTTTTGAGTAGTTAGATCCATGCTAAAATTGTTTTAGTTAAACTACTTTTAGTTTATGTTGGAACCTACAACTCAGTATTATTGCCATACATGTGATCTTATGCCCCGTACACACGGTCAGATTTTCCAACGGAAAATGTGCGATCGGAGCGTGTTGTCGGAAATTCCAACCGTGTGTGGGCTCCATCAAACTTTTTCCATTGGATTTTCCGACACAAAGTTTGAGAGCTTGCTATAAAATTTTCCGACAACAAAATCCGTTGTCGGAATTTCCGATCGTGTGTACACAAATCCGACGCACAAAGTGCCACGCACGCTCAGAATAAATAAAGAGATGAAAGCTATTGGCTACTGCCCCGTTTATAGTCCTGACGTACGTGTTTTACGTCACCGCGTTCAGAATGATCGGACTTTCCGACATCTTTGTGTGACCGTGTGTATGCAAGACAAGTTTGAGCCAACATCCGTCGGAAAAAATCCTAGGATTTTGTTGTCGGAATGTCCGATCGATGTCCGACCGTGTGTACGGGGCATTACTGTGCATAATGGGATCAGAGCATTTTTTTCCTGGTTCAGGAGGAACTGATCTTTCACATTTTTTTTTTCTTTTCTTTTTTTTTCTTATGTGTCTTTTAAAACCAAGGGGCTCCAAACATTAACCAGATTTTAGTTTAGTCCAATGATATTTGTAGAGAGGAGCTGATTGTCACCCAGTCCACAAAATAATGTTTAGATTAGTAAACGATCAGGTAATTTACAACCTCCTCAGATACCTCCTGCCCATCCAATCTCAGAAAGAGAAGGTTGTCTGAAATCATTTTCTGACCGATTGCTATTGTTCCTTGAAGATAAAGCCAGTAAAAAAAACCCCTGTGTATTTATGTCCCCACTGTTCTACAGAATCCTCATCCAGCAGTTGGTTTTTCCAACCTGCCTCAAGAAAAATATGTAGACAACCGCTGTTGAGCTCCTTTTGAAAAATGCTAGTTGCCAGGTGGCATGGCTGATCCTATGCTTTCCATACATAGGAGTATACATAATAAGAAAACTGTCCTTATTTGCCACATTCTTATTTAAAGTGGAGTTCCACCCACTTTTACAACTCTTCAGCATCCCTCACTAAACTGTGCACTGTAAACGAATTGGATATTTAAAAAAAAAATTTTCTCAGCACTTACTGTATATCTGCTGTATTCATTTTTCACTTCCTCCTCCCTGGCCATGGCCCATCGCATCATTTCCTGTTTGCAATGCCTTCTGGGAAGGGGCGGCGACTGCCTCTGACACTGCCGTTGCTATGGAAACCTGACCTGAAACCTATTACACAGCTTGTGCTGCACTGAGCATGTGCGAGATCTGCAAGAATGAGATCCAGGAAAAAATACAGTCTGGCTTCCGATGCCCACACTTAAGATGGCCACGGCCTGCTGTAAGTTTATAAAATAACTACTGCTATAAACTAACAAAACAGACCTTAGTTTACAGACTAACTTTACTAGAATACATTAAGCTTGTGTATTATAGGGGTATTTTTATTTAAAAAGTATAATTTCGGCTGGAACACCACTTTAAGGGCAGTAACTCAAAATGACTAAATCCAGTAAAAGTCAGGCAACTACCATTTCAAGGGGAAGGTGAGCAGCTGCAGTCTACATCTATCCCTCATTACTGGTGTTCTTTAATGACAATTTCTGATTAGTATGTAGTGGAGCAGGGTCAAGGTGACAGTATGGTTGACACGTCCTCCATGTTTCCCTCCTTGTTGGGCACAAAGAAAGGGTCACATGAAAGGCCTCCCCCAGGGTGGGTTCTTCTGGGCTATGCTAGGCACTTGCAACAGGATCATTTTACTTCGCATGGGGTACTTTTACTTCTGTGCCATTTTCATCAATGCCCTGGGACAAGGCTGAGGCTGTTGTGGGGGAATACTTGACCTTAAGGCAGGCCTCTGCTTCTAGAGCTGAACATAAACCATATACACTTGCACCATAACTGTTCTCCAGTTAACTCTTGGGTCCCTGTGACAACATGCGCCTTCCCTGTAACTTGAATTTGGAAGGTACATGCTGAGCCTTGCCCACATCCACCTGTCCAGCATATCATTGCTATGTCACTCCCACTAACAGTATGTGGTCCCACTGTGCACCTAGCACGGACTCCATGCTTGCACTTAACTCTTACATACCTATGTACAGGATGAGGGCCCCGGCAGCGCAGATTTGCTTCCATTGCTATGAGAGACGGGTCGCTGCTGAAGGAGTGCGACAACATCTCCCTCGCTGCAAGAGGCTTTCTCACCTTCCACATGTACACACTTAAGGACAGGCTGCTTGGTGAACTTCCATTACCCTAGATAACCACTTACTTGTACTCCACACTCTTACAGAGCTGTCTTCATACCCCAATGTGTTTAATGACCTAAACCGTAGACTATATGTGATGGTTATTGGCAATACACCCCTTGGGTACCTTCAGATCAGGTGGGAGCAAGGTTTCAAAGCTTTACTTAGAAAAGTGCAGAATGAACATCTTAAAGTCCAACATACCAGAACAGAATTTTTCCAACCAACATCCCTAACTCAGGCTATGTGTTGCCCTGACATACTTGCAAAGGTAGAGTCCATAAAAGACAGAAGTCCATCAGTAGCGTTTCCCAGTAGCTGGTATCTACAGTAAGGAGCCCCAGGTACAGGGGACCTCCTATATTACGGCAGTAGCAGGTGACATTCTTGTGCTGCTCCTGGGTGCAGCCTTTGGATCTTCTACTTCACGGGGTTCTCCTACAGGCTCTAGGCTACCATCCACCACTCTCTCTACTTCACCCTCCTCCCCCCACTCTCCAGCTCTGGACCACTGCCCCTCTTTTATATCACAGGATCAGTGGGTCGGACCCAAGGATAACCTGCCAAAACCAAAGAACCGGGAAAGGCATTAACCCTTACCCTCCTGTCTGGGGCAGCACCTAACTAGCATTTTTTCCACCTGTTTACAAGTATGATCTTAAAATTTGCTACAACATACATTTACGTTTTTTATCTCCATCCTTCTACTCCATCCTGCTGGTGTTTTTAAACATTACTAGTCAGAAAAGCTCAGGTTAAAACAGTGTTGCACACTGTAAACTATTCCAATTATCTATTCGTCAGTTGATCCCTGTCAGTTTTATGCATTGGTCATCTTGTAACTCTACCGATAGATGTCCAGCTCATCTGGTCATGCACTCCAGGCACGGAATGACCAATTACATCCAATCTGTGCAGACATCTGATAAGTATACACAGGGTGAGAATTTGATGTCACTGCTTGTGCGGATTAATGTGGCTCTGTCATAACATAGCAGACACGTTTGTCTTGGTTATCTGACAGTTGCAGATTAGATGCCCCTTGGACATAATTAGTTAGTGTTGACCAGAATACTTTAACAGCTCAGTCCACTGAAAGGGGATATTTTAGTTACAATATGTTGAAAGACCAAATCTTTTTTTAAGCATTGGATGGAATAGGAGGTGGATTCAGCGGAACAGGGCTTCGCCACAGTACACATTAGCTGCACAGTAGGTCAGCATTTTGAGAGTTAAAATAGGCAGTGAGGAGGCAACATATTGCCCCCTCACCACCTGTCAAATGCCCTCTGACAAGCAATCCATCATGGATCACTTATCAGAGGAGCAACACTAATAGCCACTGTGACCCACGGTTTATTAGTGTGCTGCTCAGGCTCGATCCTTGTGGGGAGTAGTGTGGGTGATGCCGCGTCCGCTGCAGGAGTGCCAGCAAGGGATGAAGCTCGCCCCAGCTCCTGTAGTCACTGGAAGGAAAAGAAGAAAGATTCCTGGTGCTGCACATCCATAGAGTTCTATGGTGGTAGCAAGAGAGACAACCTCAACCTGGGCTCCTGCCAGGCCACTCCTTCAACGCGTTTCACTCCGCCCCCTGGAGCTTAGTCATGGGGATCATTCTTCTTTTCCTTCCAACAATAATAGCCACAAGTGTGAACGAGCCCTTAGTCAGTTGTCACTGGAACAAGAGTCCCAATTACAAGATGTCTCCAACTCAAAAATGTTGAATTTTTTCCTCACTTTGAGACCTCTTGACAATGATCAAACAAAAAGTGACTCTCCCCAGCAGGAATACAGTTAAAGCGGGATTCCGGCCTAAAAAAAAAAAAAAAATTAAAAGTCAGCAGCTACAAACACTGTAGCTGCTGACTTTAAATAAGTACTTCCCTGTCCTGGGTGCCGTCCCTCGGCTCTCGGGTCCTGGCACCGCCATCCTAAGTAAGGGAAACAGGCAGTGGAGCCTTGCGGCTTCACTGCCAGTTTCCTACTGCGCACGTGCAAGGGCGCTCTGTGAATGGCCCCGTGGTGTTCTGGGAACACACACAGTTCCCAGAAGACAACGGGGCCGCTCACCGAGGAGCAGAAGACGCCGCGGAAAAGGAAGAGGCAGATGAGGAAGACTGCCAAGCAACAAGGGTTTAGGTAAGTTTAAAAAAAAAATTTTTTCAAATTTTTTTTTTTATTTTTTTTAGGATTTTTAGTGTAATTTTTTTTTTTTCAGGGTGGCCCTCCACTTTAAACAATACAAATTTGACAGAGGTTCTAACCTTTCTGTTTTCTATCCAAAACTAGAAAAAGACAATGTTTTTGACTTAATTTAGGCTGGACCCCAGCGTGACTTTGACACGACTTGCATGCAAATTCTGTAACAGAAGTCAATTCAAGTTTTACCAAAGTCAGACCAAAAGTAGTGCAGGGATCTTTTTCTAAATCGGAGCGACTCAAGTCGCACTGAGTAGAACGGTTCCATTGCACAGAATGAGGTCTGACTTTTGATGTGACAAGTGCTCCAAAGTCTGAGCGATTGTCGCCTCAGTGTGCACCGGGCCTTACACTTTAGAGATGAAGTCTGATGGACTGAATCAGCTGGTGGCTTTCTATAGTCCTTGGCTTATTTCTCTTACCTTGATGCACTTCTGCTAAGTGCATTCTCCGTAGGAAAAAAAAAAAATAACAGGTAGAGTAACCCCCTATTTCCTGTATAGGGTGTGCAAACCAAGCACAAATCTCATCACCTATGGCATTGAGGGATGAATTTGTAGGGTTGTTTTTGCTGATTTGGTGTGGGGGGCACATTGGATGCTGTCAGCTGCCACTGTGCACTCACTGGGCATCATGTGTCCCTGTGCCTTTAAAGGGGTTGTAAACCCTCGTGTTTTTTCACCTTGATGCATTCTATGCATTAAGGTGAATACATTCTGTCATTCAGCAGCCCCCCCCCCCCGATCCCCTGTTATACTTACCTGAGCCCTGTGTTAGGGGAACGAGCACACCAGCTCTGGCCGGTGTCTCGTGTCCTGATTGGATAGATTAATAGCAGCGCAGCCATTGGCTCCCGCTGCTGTCAATCGAATCCAATGACGCGGACGAGTCCTGCTTTCTGTGTCAATAGACGCAGAAGCAGGACACGGGAGCGCACCCGCATGGGTGTCCATGAAGGAGAGCGCTTCTCCAACAGGGGCACTTGAGAAGAGGAGGAGCCAGGAGCGCCGATGAGGGACCCCAGAAGAGGAGGATTGGGGCCACTCTGTGCAAAACCAACTGCACAGAGGAAGTAGGTATGACATGTTTGTTTTTCTAAAAACCCTGAACCTTTACAACCCCTTTAAGGAGGCATGGGCTCTCTCCATGCAAACCTGCCCTTAATTTATCCACTACTATATATGCTTGTAAGAGGGGCAGGGTGGTGGTTATTTGTCCTCTATGCTCCCTATTAACTTGTAGGGCGCCAAGTGAGGGTCACACAGGAGGCCTACCCCGGGGTGGGATCTTCTGAGCTACATTAGGCCCTTGTTACAGGATGACTCTACTGCACACATGGGATACCTTTGTTTTGTATTTTTTTCATCAATGCCTTGGGACAGAGCTGAGGTTGCTGTGGGGAATACTCAAGTTTAAGGCAGGTCTCCAATCATTAAGGATTGTAGTCCAAGCACCGATAAGTTCTTTACAGGCATCTCCTGTGTAGGTATAAGTCCTTCAGAGGCACAGATTTGTGCTGGTATCTTCAGGGTGAACCCCAAGTTCAGATGACTTTACATATAGTATATGTAATGATGAACGGCATACCTTTGCTCCTCTGAGTCCGGGTCTTGTCCTCCATCTCAACCTCTGAGTTCTCTCTCTGCAATTCCTTCCCCCCACCACAATCCTAGTCCAGAGGGTTCTCCACAGGGGACTCCTAACGCCGGGCCACTGACTTAATTTATATGTCACAAGATAAGTGGGCTGGACCCAGAGCAGAAACCGCCAAAAAGACCAAAGAATATGTAAAGGCATTAACTCTTACCCTCCTGGCCAGGACAGCACCTTACTACCCAGATAGCAAGGATAACTTGCCACAAATTTGTGGCAGTGTTGAATTGTAATGCCGGATGTGGACTTTACGGCAGACTTTGTCCTGCGGACTTTTCGACAGACTTTACGACGGACCTTCCGAATGAACGGACTTGCCTACACACGATCAACCAAAGCCCGACGGATTCGTACGTGATGACGTACGACCGGACTAAAACAAGGAAGTTGATAGCCAGTAGCCAATAGCTGCCCTAGGGTCGGTTTTTGTCCGTCGGACTAGCATACAGACGAGCGGACTTTTCGACTGGACTCAAGTCCGTCGGACAGATTTGAAACATGTTTCATTTCTAGGTCCGTCAAACTTTTGAGAAAACAAAGTCCGCTGGAGCCCACACACGATCTAATTGTCCGACGGACTCCGGTTCACCGGACCAAGTATGCCGTAAAGTCCGGTCGTGTGTACGCGGCATTAGTCTTGTTAACTAGCTGCGCATTTTTACTGGCAAGTTGTACACTAGCAGAGCACTTGAAGCACAAGTTCTAGTTGACACTTTTCCAATTTATAGCAAATTTGCATGGCAAGTCTCTAGCAAGAGCAAAGTTGCAGTGGTGAGTCTACAGCAAGAGCTCTGCAAGTCACTGTGACCCCTGTGGTGGGATGACTGTTGCACAATATAACTGAACCAGAACTTGCAGCAGACTTGCAGAATGTTTGCAGAGAAACTTGATCTGGTATCACGCAGTGTGGAATTGCTGCAACTGTGCAACGAACTTGTGAAGCCCGGCAAGTCTAGTAATAGCTTAGCAAGTCATTTTCAAACTTGCAGCTTAATTGCTTGCTATCTGGGTAACTGTTTCAACCTGTCCACATGCTCCAACTTGGAGACGCTCTAAAATACAGATTTAGGACCCCAGTATACAGGGGAGCCTTGACGTGGGCCCTGCAACTTCCACATATATTTGCAAGTGTGTGCAATGAAACCCTCTGTTTTAAGGTGAATTGTTAGACCAATTTGGTTTGTTTGCAGGTGTGCTGGGAAGTTTTTGTTTGTGAGTTACGTCACAATCTACCCTTATCCAATAAGAGAATGCCTTGCATTTACTGAAAAAATTACAAGGCATCATTTGGAATGGTGGCGATGCCAAGCGAGTGACCCCCTGTGCTCAGTGTGCAAACTGGAAGTTGCATGAGCAGGACCTGCAAGATTTCGGCTGTCTCTGGATGTAGTATGGGTCATTATTGTGGTTTTTAGCATCTCCAGCGTCCTCCAGATATAGGATATGGACACATACATTGTGCCAACCTGGACCAATGTAAGTTGGCAATAAAGATAATTCATACTGTATAGTTTCCGCTTTAATTCCATGGTTCATGGGGGTGAGATATCAGCATATCACATTTTCAAGTGGATTAAAGGCTACATTTAGAAAACTGGCCTTCCAGTTTTTCTGAATAGCCCAACTGCAGGAATTAGACAAAATCTACCCTTGCATTGCCCCCCCCCCCCCCCCCCCCCCCGCACACACACACACACACACACACACTGTAAAGGTTACCTGCTCACTCAGTCTAGAGGTGCAAGAATAATGGGTATTTATCTTATCCCAGCAGGGTCCCTCCAGCAGTGCAACCTAACCCACCAAGCCTCATCTCTAAGGCGCTACTGGCCATGGTAACACTTCTGCCTCTTCTGCGTACAGTGCTGGGTTAAGAGCTCTGCATTGTACATGATGAGGCCGAAGGACCACCCACAGCCTGGAGCACTGGGGGAGAGAAGGGGAAAGCTGACACTGGTCTGGAGCAGGATTAAAGTAATTAATAAACACCTAATGAGCATTTAACCCTTGCAGTTTGGGGACCCCACTGCAAGGGTAGATTTTTGTGCCATTCCCGGAGTTGAGCTTTAAGAAAGCAGCAATATGGAGCACGCCGTCCTTAGTTCTCTCGGATCCTGTTTTACGTCTTTTTGTTTATCTTATCTATTTTAGTGCTATGTGTAATTTTGCACTCTTTCTGGCAGGAATTGTGTTGAATAGGGTGTGGAAACACTTCCTGACTCACATCCTGTGAGACCTGTGATTTTTCATCTAAAATAGGTATTCTAGTAGCTGATGTAATGTTGATAAAAGTCGGTAGACCAGATATAATTCCATCATTACCATGTTTTGGGGCCAAATACACACCAATTCATCTCCATGAGTCTGCCAGTGGAATTATGTATATAATTAAAAGATTGCTTGGACTCCAGATCTGGACTGTTTACCCCCCCCCCCCCTGCCCTTCATGACCAGGCCATTTTTTGCGATACGGCACTACATTACTTTAACTGACAATTGTGCAGTTGTGCTATGCTGTACCCAAATTAAAGTCCGCTTGGCGACCGTATATCATAGGTGTATGGTAGCAAGGCGGCATCTCTGTGCAGTATGAGAATCTGCATAAGAGTCTGGTTAGACACAGCTGGAGCCAAGACAGAGGGAAGACAGAGATCCTGTGTTTGCTAAGCAGGAACACGGATCTCTGCCTTCCCACAGTTAAATCACCTCCCCCACAGTTAGTAAGCACTCCCTAGGAACACATTTAACCCTTTGATTGCCCCTGATGTTAACCCCTCCCCTGCCAGTGTCATTAGTACAATGACAGTGCATATTTTTTAGCACTGATCACTGTATTGGTGTCACTGGACCTCAAAAAAAGTGTCAAGTCTCACTTAGTGTCGGATTTGTCCATCGTAATGTTGCAGTCCTGCTAGAAGTTGCTGATCGCCACCATTACTAGTAAAAAAATAAATAAATCAAAATTCCATAAAAATATCCCATAGTTTGTAGACGCTATAACTTTTGCGCAAACCAATCAATATACGCTTATTTGAATTTTTTTTACCAAAAAAAAAGTAGCAGAATACATATTGGCCTAAATTGATGAAGAAATTTGAGTTTTTACATTTTTTTTTTTTTTTTACATTTTTTATTGGATGTACAGTGCCTTGCAAAAGTATTCACCCCCCCCCCCCCCCCCCATTTTTCGTGTTTTGTTGCCTCACCACCTGGAATTAACATGGATTGTTTGAGGATTTGCATCATTTAATTTACAGAACTTGCCCACAACTTTGAAGATGTTTTTTTTTTATTGTGAAGCAAACAACAAATAGGACAAAATAACAGAAAAAGTCAATGTGCATAATTATTCACCCCCCTAAAGTCAATACTTTGTAGAGCCACCTTTTGCGGCTATCACAGCTCCAAGTCACTTTGGATAAGTCTCTATGAGCTTGCCACATCTTACCACTGGGATTTTCGCCCATTCCTCCTTGCAAAACTGCTCCAGCTCCTTCAAGTTGGATGGTTTGCGCTTGTGAACAGCAATCTTTAAGTCTGACCACAGATTTTCTATTGGGTTGAGGTCTGGGCTTTGACTAGGCCATTCCAATACATTTACATGTTTCCCCTTAAACCACTCAAGTGTTGCTTTAGCAGTGTGTTTGGGATCATTGTCCTGTTGGAAGGTGAACCTCCGTCCTAGCCTCTAATCACACACAGAGTGGTACAGGTTTTGCTCAAGAAAATCCCTGTATTTAGCACCATCCATCTTTCCCTCAACTCTGACCAGTCCCGACTGCTGAAAAACATCCCCACAGCATGATGCTGCCACCACCATGTTTTACTGTGGGGATGGTGTTCTTTGGGTGATGTGATGTGTTGGGTTTGTGCCAGATATACCGTTTTCTTTGATGGCCAAAAGGTTAAATTTTAGTCTCATCAGACCAGAGCACCTTCCTCCATACATTTTGGGAGTCTCCCACATGCCTTTTCGCAAACTCAAAACATGCCATTTTGTTTTTTGCTGCAAGTAATGGCTTTCTTCTGGCCACTCTGCCATAAAGCCCAACTCTATGGAGCGTACGGCTTATTGTCATCCTATGTACAGATACTCCAGTCTCTGCTGTGGAACTCTGCAGCTCCTCCAGGGTTACCTTAGGTCTCTGTGATTCCTCTCTGATTATTGCCCTCCTTGCCCGGTCCGTGAGTTTGGTCTGCATCCATCTCTTGGCAGGTTCGCTGTTTGCCATGTTCTTTCCATTTGGTTATGATAGATTTGATGGTGCTCCTAGGGATCATCAAAGATTTGTATATTTTTTTATAACCTAACCCTGACTTGTACTTCTCAACAACATTGTCCCTTACTTGTTTGGAGAGTTTCTTGGTCTTCATGGCAGTGTTTGGTTAGTGGTGCCTCTTGCTTAGGTGTTGCAGCCTCTGGGGCCTTTCAAAAAGGTGTGTATATGTAATGATCATGTGACACTTAGATTGCACACAGGTGGACATCATTTTGCTAATTATGTGACTTCTGAAGGTAATTGGTTGCACCAGAACTTTTTATGGGCTTCATAACAAAGGGGGTGAATACATACGCACATGCCAATTATCAGTTTTTAATTTCTGAAAAATAGTTTTATGTATATATTTTTCTAATTTTACTTCACCAACTTAGACTCTTGTGTTCTGATCCATCACATATAATTCAGATTAAAAAAAAAAACATTGCACTAAAGGCTGTAATGTAACAAAATAGGCAAAAATCCAAGGGGGTGAATACTTTTGCAAGGCACTGTATTTTATAGCAGAAAGTAAACAATATTGGGTTTTTTCCAAAATGATCGCTCTTTTTTTTGTTTATAGCACAAAAAAAACCCAAAAACACAGAGATGATCAAATATCACCATAAGAAAGCTCTACTTGTGGGAAAAAATTACATCAATTTTACAGCATCGCACGGCCGCACGATTGTCAGTTAAGGTAACGCAATGCCAGATCGCAAAAAATGGTCTGGTCATAAAGGGGGGTAAACCTCCCGGAGCAGAAGTCCAAGCAATATTTTAATTATAGGTAAAGAACAGTTGGGCTGATTCAGTCCCTGGACTCTTTTATATATGACTTGAATGATCCCATAGTGAGATCTCCAAGCAATCATTCCCGACTTTGTTTCTGTCCACATAGGGGTTCTGGTGTTACTTCTCACTTTTGTGTCTCATTCCCTCCTCCTACCATATTCATATAAAATAAAATATCAAATGAGTAGAGTGGGAACCCTTCATAATGGCTTCAGCAGGTGTTTAGACAAATTTACACAAGGCAGATATAAGAAAGTGCCAGGCGTTAAAGTGGAATTCAAACCTTACACTAACTATTCCTACAAATGTTTCCTCCCACTCTTTTTACCTTTTACTGCCTTCCTTGTGTAAAAACGATCTGTATACTCACCTTTTTTCAGTCTGGTCCGGTCATGTAATCCTGCAGCTTTGGCTCACTGGTGTCAGTGAGTGACTGCTGCAGGGGACAGGAGGGAGTGCCGACAATGGCTGGACCATGGAAGCCTATGGGTGATGTCATGACTCTGGGAATTCCCAGCCATTGTTGAGTGCTGTATGACATGGGGAAAACAGAAAGTGTACACAGCAGAGTCAAAGATATGCTTCCTTGTTGTTCATGCTTCTAAGGAGATACATTTTAACTGCATTTTCATGCCAAGCGTACATCTGCAGAAAAAACATTTTTTTCCTAAAATAAACGTTATGATGTTTAGAACTGAACATTTAGGTTTTACTTTCTTTTTTTTTATCAGATACAATTTTATTGCAGTGCCAGAACAAGGTCCTCTGGCACCCAAGATGAAGATGCCAAAGCCTCCCCAAGTTTAAATGGATCATGCTTGCAGCTTTGCATGTAGGGTGGCTGGGCTGTGCCCTGTATTAAATAAAAAAAGTGCAAATCAAAGTGCGACACCACCGCAAAGAGGTCCAAATACAACTTTAAACCAATAAAAGTCAGGAGGACAATCCAAAGCGTACTGAACGCATTTTGGGGGTAAAAAAACACCCCCTTCATCAGAGATTGAGTGAAAACAATGTGAATGGGCCAGAAGCAAACTGGACCTTTAATTGCTTAATATTAGTTCTTTCAGTGTGACTAGAAGCACAGGCCTTGTCAGCAGCTGGTTTGGCTTCCAATTGCAAACAGAGACCGGAAGTTGTCAGTGACAGCTCGGTAAATGTCCTGGGTGCGTCCAGTGAGCACACTTTCAGCAGAGAATCTCTGACCTACATGGACTTATATATGAGATGGTTAGGCATTAAGGCCCATCCACCCTGTTACCTCATATATGCGTTACATTAGCAGGAAGAGGTTAAAGAGACCCTGTCAATGCCCCAGGAATATTATTATCAATATAATATATACATCTACCTACAATGCACTTCTTGTGGCAACCTCTCTTTTAAAATGCTGTGCTATTGGTATGCTGCAAACAGTACTGCTATTCCATGCTTTCTCCAACACTTCTGGGAGTGTTGGAGACTTCTGCCATTGGCTAGAGCAAACTCACATGATCTCCAAAGAATGTTGTGTACATCACATAAGGCTTCTCTGGGTGCTGTCAAGAGCACAGGTGACATCAGAGATGTAAGGGGGGGGGGGGGGGTGCTCTAGCATGATGCTGGAGTGCACAGTGTCGGGAGCAAGTGAAGAATTACGTTTCTGTTTGCAGAGTGCCACAAGCACAACATTTACAAATAAGAGGCTGTAGCACCTATTATTTTGTAAGTAGATTTATATAGCTTCTGGAGTCTTGATAGAGTCTCTTTAAGCTTTTTTGCTGGAGTTTACATACATGTAACACTGTGCATAGTTACTGAGATGCAGAACGCTATTTGCCCACAAGATGGCAGGATTCAGCACTTTGCCTCACCATAGCCTTTATACAAAAACTCAGAGCATTCTGGGAGAGAAGGTCTGGAAGTAGGACTTTTAACACAGTAATGCTGAAGTTACAACTACGAAGCCCACAAGCTTCAGCCAAGGGAAGGGACATTATAAAAGGAAAAGCCTTGGAAGGAGTCGGGCAGTCAGGGAAAAACGTGCCACCAGGAAGCAGTGTGTGTGTGTGACTGTTTCGAACTGTGCTGTCTGCACCAGGCTGGGTCAAGCTGTATTAAATAGAGCTGATGAAGAGCCAAGAAGCAGAGTGTTGTGTCAAGCACTGAGCCGAGGAGACCATTCTGGGAAGATTCATCATCTGGAGCCACTGTGAAGAGTGCCAGCCCTCAGACTGCCAAAGCCGCATCACCATTTAAGGGCCCCCCTGCAACATGACAACCTGCATCCCTCCTGGACTGCTGCAGAAGATCTGGGTGAGAAGGTCACCGACCAACACTTCACTGCTACTCATAACTAGCCCTTGCTGCTTTGCAGGCCTACTTTGGCCATAGTCATTGACTCCATACCTTTAAAGCAACATCACCCTGTTTTATGCACCAACGTAAAGGGCCCCAACTAAGCCTACAGAAGCTACATTCTAGGACTATGGGTCCATCTGGTAGCAGCACGGGCGTCAGCAGGAGTGAGAATCTGCCTAGGGCCAAGGGAAAGAGCAGTGGACCCAAGTGGCTCCTGCGGGGGTAGCGCTAAATACATGTAATTCAGTCACACTTTCAGAGGAAAAGGGCACCTTTGCCTCGGGTACCAGAAGACTTTGTACCAGTATTGGTTCCCACAGAGAGCAGCAGTGGCACAGGACGCACACCAAGCACAGGTAAGTAAATCCACTGAACACCAATTGCCCCCACTGACACCACACTAACCTCAACAAGCAGAACATTGGTGCCCCCCATCCTCCACAGAGCACTAGTGCTCCTCCTCTCCCCCTGCAGAGAATCAGTGTCCTCCTCTCCCTCATAGAGCATAGTGTGCTCCTTTACCTTCATACAGTATTGGGCCCCCTCTTTTCACTCCACAGAGCACCAATATTCCACCTTTTACCGCACAGAGCACCAGTGCCTCCTCTTTTCTCACACTGGGGCAATTTTTTCCTCTACCTAACATTTTTCCTCCTACTGACAACCAACACTGGCCTGGTTTTCTCCCTCTGACCAACAACACTGGGCATTTTTCCTCCACCTAACCACCGAAGGCAGACATTTTTCCTCCCCCTGACCATCAATGGCAAACTTTTTTTTCCAGCTACACCGACACTGGCCATTTTTTTTCTTTTCTCCCTGACAACAGACACTAGTCATCTTTTCCTCCTGCTGACCAGCAATATAAGGTACACTATAACACATGCTGCTGACTGCTGAACTCTATACATTGAGGGTTATTTACTAAAGGCAAATCCACTTTGCACTACAAGTGCACTTGAAAGTGCACTTGGAAGTAAAGTCACTGTAGAGCCAAGGGGGACATGCAAGGAAAATAAAAAACAGCATTTTAGCTTGCACAGGATTGGATGATAAAATCAGCAGAGCTTAAAGGGGTTGTAAAGGTAAAAATTTTTTCACCTTAATGCATTATATGCATTAAGGTGAAAAAACTTTTGACAATACCGCCGCCCCCAGCCCCCCCGTTTTACTTACCTGACACCTCGAATCTCCGCTGCTCGTTCTCGTCATCTCTATTGCAGCTCAGCCTGGTCGCTGATTGGCTGCAGTGGATGGATTGAAAGCAGCGCAGCCATTGGCTCGCGCTGCTGTCAATCACATCCGATGACGCGGCGCGCCGGGGGGCGGGGCCGAGTGATACAGCGAGCGGCTATAGCCGCCGGCTGTATCACAGGAGCGCGCCCGCAACAACTAACCACCATGCGAGGGAGCTCGCATTAAGGTGGTTATTTCTTGCGGGGAGGAGCTGAAACAGCCGCCGAGGGACCCCAGAAGAGCAGGTTCGGGGCCACTCTGTGCAGAACGAGCTGCACAGTGAAGGTAAGTATGACATGTTAGTTATTTAAAAAAAAAAATAAAATTACCTTTACAACCCCTTTAACCTCATTTCAGAGCTTCCCCTCAGATCTACAGTGATCTACAGCAACTGCACTTCCAAGTGCACTTTCAGTGCACTTGTAGTGCAAAGTGGATTTGCCTTTAGTAAATCAACCCCATTGTGTTGTACATAAAGTACCCACTACTGTACATTATACACTCCTGACCAAAGTGTTTATTGTCCCAGCAGTTACCTATTGCTAAGTAGTTTCCAGCTATTTTAATGACGTTCTTCTTTAAGGTAGGTTCAGACAAAGCGTTAGCTCTTTGTCCATGTTTGTCTGTGAAACTCTCACTTGTGGTTCAGTAGTTAAAAGGGGTTGTAAACCCTTGTGTTTTTTCACCTTTATGCATCCTCTGCATAAAGGTGAAAAAACACCTGGCAGTGACCGGCCCCCCAGCTCCCCCCATTTTACTTACCCGAGCCCTGTATTTCCCTCGGCGGGGAAGCGCTGTCCCTCTCTCCATGGGGTCCCGGCTCATGATTGGCTAGATTGATAGCAGCGCAACCATTGGCTCCCGGGGGGGCCGAGTCCGGCATTCGTGTCTTTGGACGCAAATGCTGGACTCGGGAGCGTACCCGCAAGGTAACCCCCCCCCCGGGAGAATGCTTCTCCTAGGAGGTTATCTGATGCAGGGAGGAGCCGTGAGAGCCACTGTGGGACCCCACAAATGGACGATCAGGACCACTGTGTGAAAAACGAGCTGCACAGTGGAGGTAAGTATGACATGTTTGTTATGTAAAAAAAATAAAAAACAAGCCTTTACAATCACTTTAAAGTGGTGTTAAACCAAAAAACAAATATGACGAAAGACAAGGAGCTCTCTGACAACTCTCTATCACCGAAGCGGTTCTCTGGTGTCCTCAGAGCTTCCTCCATTCCTTCCCGTGGCGGATATTGCGTCACGGCTCACACACCATGGACCAGAACCCCTTAAGTGGACTCTTCTGATAGACTATAGTCTATCACTTTGGATACCCTGTGAGTGCAATACTTATGTTTTTAATTTTTATAATCCAATAAATTGTGCTACACTATTGGCTGCTTTGCACCTCTTTCTCCCCATCCCAAAAACAAATATGTAATATAATGCAGCTTAACCACTTCAGCCCCGGACCATTTGGCTGGCCAAAGACCAGAGCACTTTTTGCGATTCGGCACTGCGTTGCTTTAACTGACAATTGCGCAGTCGTGCGACGTGCCTCCCAAACAAAATTGACATCCTTTTTTTCCCACAAATAGAGCTTTCTTTTGGTGGTATTTGATCACCTCTGTGGATTTTATTTTTGCGCTATTAACAAAAAAATAGCAACAATTTTGAAAAAAACGCTTTATTTTTTACTTTTTGCTATAATAAATATCCCAAAAAATATATAAAAAAAACATTTTTTTCCTCAGTTTAGGCCGATACGTATTCTTCTACATATTTTTGGTAAAAAAAAAAAAAATCGCAATAAGCGTTTATTGATTGGTTTGCGCAAAAGTTATAGCGTTTACAAAATAGGGGATAGTTTTATGGCATTTTTATTAATAATTTTTCTTTTTATTCGTAATGGCGGCGATCAGCGATTTTTATTGTGACTGCAACATTATGGGGGACACATCGGACACTTTTAGCATGATTTTGGGACCATTCACATTTATACAGCAATCGGTGTAATTAAAAATGCATTGATTACTGTGTAAATGTGACTGGCAGTGAAGGGGTTAACCACTAGGTGGAACTGTAGGGGTTAAGTGTGTCCTAGGGAGTGATTCTAACTGTGGGGGGGAGGAGCTGTGTGACACGACACTGATCACTGCTCCTGATTACAGGGAGCTGTGATCCATGTCAGTGTCACTAGGCAGAACGGGGAAATGCTTGTTTCCATCAGCATTTCCCCGTTCCTCCTCTCCGTGAGACGATCGCGGGTATACCCGCGGACATCGAGTCCGCGGGACCGGCGATCGTGCTCACGAAGCTCCGGGCGCGCGCCTGCAAGCTGCCTCTTAAAGGGCAACATACAGGTACGTGATTCTGCCTGTACGTGCCCTTCTGCCGACGTATATCGGCGTGAGGCGGTCGGGAAGCGGTTAAACAAAATTACATCAAACTTTTTTTTGAAAAGTTACAGACTTACTGGCTGGATCACCAGGTAAAAATAAAGGAAAACAGACTAAAAAAGAAAAGGTATACAGTCACCAAATCTTATGCCCTGTACACACAACCGGTTTTGTCGTCGTAATAAACTCTGAAGGTTTTTCTGACGGAATTCCGACAGAATTCCGCTCAAGTTGTCTTGCATACACATGATCACACCAAATTCCGACCGTCAAGAACGCAGTGACGTACAACGCGTATGACGGGACAACACGTACCACATCTCCTACTTGCTTCAGAGCATGCAGCATTTTTGGTACATCGGAACAGCATACAGGACGAGCGGCTTTCCCGATAGGAATTTGTTCCGTCGGAAACATATAGAACATGTCCTCTATCTAAGTCCGTCTGAATTTTTGAAGTAGAAAGTCCGATAGGGCATACACACGGTCGGAATATACGATCAAAAGCTCCCGTCGGTCTTTTTCTGTCGGAAATTCCGACCGTGTTTACGGGGCATAAGAATTGTTAAGCTGCATTTGAAAACAGTTTTGTTTTGGGGTTTAATACTGCTTTCAGGTAGGCTCATACACAGTAATAGCTGTTTGTCCATATTCTGTTTTATTTTTTTAAATCCTTTAGGTTTATGTGCCTGTGCAACTCTCCTTTGTGGTTCAGTAGTTAAGGAGTATTTTCTGGGTACAACAAGGACTCTGGCATAAGTGTGCACTGTGACTAGGGTATAGCCCCGTACACACGATCGGATTTTCTGCAGACAAAGCCTCGGACTTTTGTCAGAAAGGGCGTTGGCCAAAAACTTGTCTTGCATACAAACGGTACACAATTGTCGGCCAACAAACACGAACGTAGTGACGTACTACTAGCCGATAAAGAGGAAGTTCAATTGTCCGGCGCCACCCTTTGGGCTCCTTCTGCTAATTTTGTGTTTGGTAGAAGTTTGGTCAGTGTTGATTCACGCTTTTCAGTTCGTTTCTGAACGGCCATTCGTCAACCAGACATGTTGCGGAATCGGAGGAGATAACGTGTTATTTATTATTGGCCTTGGAGTTATTGCTTTGACCCAAGTCCAGTCCAGGAACAGGAGGAGGAGGATTTCTTGGACCAAAAATTGGTTGCTTTATTAATCGTGACCAATTATGTCATATGCCTTTGCTGCGGGAGCTCCAGGAGAATAATCTGGATGATTTTCTGAATTATTTCCGGATGACGGACCCCATGCTTTCACCAACTCTTGGCATTGGTGACCCCCTATATTAAGAAGCAGGACACATGCATGAGGATTTTATTTTATTTTTTGGTTGAATAATGATTTGATTTGGTAGATTTTTTATATTTTTGGATGCATAGAATGCACTTTTTGGTTAAGTTCTATTGGCAGATAGCATGTCTAATTTTATTTGTTTTCCTTTTTTAATGCACAATAAAAAAATTGTGGAGAATAACATTAGACTATGTATTTTATTCAAATGACAGTTTGGGAGTAGACAGTTACATTTAAAAAAATACAATGCAAAATTGACAAGGGACACCAATATAGTTGTATCTTTGATCTTAAAAACTACAGGATAATGGTGTTGTGGTAACTTGCAAAAAAAAAAAAAAAAAAAAAAGCAAGCATAATAATAATATTCTTGATATCACTAGAAAATAAAAGCCTTTTAAAATACGTTTGGCAGAACTCCATCGGTATCACCAGCAAAGCAGCTTCATTATTATTCCATTAAAGAAGAAGAGAATTGTGCGCTGCATTTCAAGATTTTATAATTTGCCACGTCACGAATGTTAATTCTCCATGACGAACGCTAGTTTACAAGACCAACCGCTTCTGGCTCGTCCTTGCTTCCGAGCATGCATGTTTGTACTTTGGACTTTTGTCTGACGGACTTGTGTACACACGATCGGAAAATCCGACAACAGACATTTGTCCGCGGAAAATTTTAAAGCCTGCCATCCAACATTTGTCCGCAGAAAATTTGACAACAATTGTCAGATGGAGCATACACACGGTCGGATTTTCCGCCAACAGCCTGTCATCACACACTTCCCGTCGGAAAATGCGATCGGAAAATCCGACCTTGCTTTGTGCACTGGAATGCAGTCATGTTGGAACAGGAAGGGACCATCCCCAAACTTCCCACAAAGTTGGGATCATGAAATTGTCCAAAATGTCTTGGTATGCTGACACCTTAAGAGTTCCCTTCACTGGAACTAAGAGGCCAAGCGCAACCCCTAAAAAACAACCCCACACCATAATCCCCCCTCCACCAAATGATATGGACCAGTGTACAAAGCAAGATCCATAAAGACATAAATGAGCAAGTTTGGGGTGGAGGAACTTGACTGGCCTGCACAGAGTCCTGACCTCAACCTGATAGAACACATTTGGGATGAATTAGAGCGGAGCCTTCTCGTCCAACATCAGTGCCTGAACTCACAAATGCACTTCTGGAAGAATAGTCAAACATTCCCATAGACACCCTCCTAAACCTTGTGGACAGCCTTCCCAGAAAAGTTGAAGCTGTTATAGCTGCAAAGAGAAGGCCAACTCAACATAGAACCCTACGGACTAATGCCTCGTACACACGGTCGGATTTTCCAACGGAAAATGTGTGATAGGACCTTGTTGTCAGAAATTCCGACCGTGTGTGGGCTCCATCACACATTGTCCATCGGAATTTCCAACACACAAAGTTTGAGAGCAGGCTATAAAATTTTCCGACAACAAAATCCGTTGTCGGAAATTCCGATCGTGTGTACACAAATCCGACGGACAAAGTGCCACACATGCTCAGAATAAATAAAGAGATGAAAGCTATTGGCCACTGCCCCGTTTATAGTCCCGACGTACGTGTTTTACATCACCGCGTTTAGAACGATCGGATTTTCCGACAACTTTGTGTGACCGTGTGTATGCAAGACAAGTTTGAGCCAACATCCATCGGAAAAAATCCTAGGATTTTGTTGTCGGAATGTCCGAACAAACCGTGTGTATGGGGCATAAGACTGGGATGCCATTAAAGTTCATGTGCGTGTAAAGGCAGGTGTCCCAATACTTTTGGTAATATAGTGTATGTATACTGGCCCACTCTACTAACCCATATGTCCAAGTAGGTATAATAAATATACAGCGTGCGTTAGGCATCCCCCAAGGCACTGGTCGCTTTTGCGTCAGCTGTCCTGGTGAGAACACCCTGCCCCAACACACCCAGCATGACGTTGGGGTGTCATGCGTAGCGGCCAGGGCGGATATACGTTGCATTCTTGTGGGAAGCAATGGTTTCCCATTTCATGCTGCACACCCTTTGGAACACACGCTAGCATTAGCACCACCACCAGGTTTGCCAGGTACCCTATCTTTTACTTACCTGTGGGTTCTTTTTGTCCCTTGTCCTTTTCCCTTCTGTTTGTTTTTTTTTTTTTTTTTCTTGGTCACCTTAGGCGTTTCCTGATTCTCTGGACAGGATTGGTCTGTCGTGATCACAGGACATTTGCACTTTTCTCTTTTTCTGTATCAGGTTTTCTGGTGGTTTCCAAACACAATTTCCTCTGCCTTCCCCCACTTCTTTCCTTCACATTGACCTCACTAGTACATAGGCTGTACGCCCCTTACAAGTCACACCTCATTGACCACACTTCATTTTCAATCATTTAGATATTGGAGCTGCTTCTAGGCACCACCATGTCATTTCCCCATGGACACCCTTCATTTCTCCTCCCCTCGATGGGGTGTTGTCCGCCTTGGCTGCCCGCAGATTTACATCCACTAAGCTCCCAACAGGGACATTTTCCAGCCTTCCTCAACTTCCAGTTCTCAGCATTTCATGTCCTATTAGAGAGCTGATATGCAAGTCATTTTTTTGGGGTGTCTGGCTTTTTTCCTCCCCTCCTTATCCTTACTTTATTGATTTAAAGAAGTTGTAAACCCTTACAGACCACTTTAACCTACAGGTAAGCCTAGATTAAGGCTTACCTGTAGGTGCAAGAAATATCTCCTTAACCTAGACGGTTAAGGAGATATTTTCCTAAAAACGGGCACCAATGTCTACGGCGCATGCGCGCCATAGACAACGCCGCAGGCACACTGAGCGTGCCGTTAGTGAAGGGGATCACTGACGGCTCCCACGCACATGCGCCAGAGTGACGTCATCGCTGCTCCGGCCAGTCACAGCGCCGGAGCAGCGATAACCGGAAGCCACTCCGGGTATCATGGCGGCGACGGAGGAGGTGAAAGAGGGTCGCTTCGATCTTAGGTAAGTAATTCATAATGAGCTAGTATGCTATGCATACTAGCTCATTATGCCTTTGTCCTGCAGGGTGTTTTTTTTTTGTTTTTTAGAGAGGGTTTACTTCCTCTTTAAGTAATTTGGAATATCTTTCATATTTTTTGTAGATATGCATTCTGCATTTGCTTCTGAAGAAGTGGAACTATATCCACGAAACGCGTCAAGCTTTTCAATGCAGTTTTTTTAATGCGTTTACATCCCATCCTATATAGGAAGTTTACTTGTGTGTAACAATGGAATTTTAATGGTTGTCTATCATGTACATCAGCTCGTCATATTTGCAATGTACCATGTCTCATGTGCAATTAATGAATAAACTTTTGTAATACTATTGTGGAATAATTTTCAATTGTATAAAACACACATCTCACTCAAAGTCCCACCCCCCCCCACTCTCTTATTAATCAACAGGGATGGAGGCGTATGTTCGTGTCATCATACACCTCATTTAATTGCTGACCGCCGCATGTACATATACGTCCTAACTTTGGGGGCGGATATCGTTGTTATGGCAGCAGCTAGCTGACATAACCCCTGGTATCCCTCGTTTTCAGCCGGAGGTTGGCTACAAGATAAAAGTGGTCTCTGCGGCGGATTCGCCGCAAGATCATTTTTATCAGTGGCGGGAGAGGGGCCCCCTCCCGCCGCGGTCCGGTGCCCTCCGCCGCCGTCGGCAGCGGCGGAGGCAATCGCGTCCTTTACCTAGCTGTGCATGGAGACAAGTAAGGGGAAGATGGCCCCCACCCGTCTCCATGACACTGCAGGACAGAAGGGACGTTAAAACGTCACTTCCGCCCATACGTCTTAAAACCACATTTTTTCAATGTCATTTTTTCAAATGACTTTTTTTTTTTTTTTTTTTTTTGCATTTTAGTCCAAATATGAGATCTGAGGACTTTTTGACCCCAGATCTCATATTTAAGAGGACCTGTCATGCATTTTTCTATTACAAGGGATGTTTACATTCTTTGTAATAGGAATAAAAGTGACACAAATGTTTTTTTAAACAGTGTAAAAATAAATAAAATCAAGTAAAATAAATAAGAAAAATAAACATTTTTTTTTTTTTTTAAAAACACCCCGTCCCGATGAGCTCGCGCACAGAAGCGAACACATACGTGAGTAACCACACATGTGAGTTATTGCCGTGATCGTTAGAGTGAGAGCAATAATTCTAGCCCTAGACCTCCTCTGTAACGCAAAACATGCAACCTGTAGAATTTTTTAAACGTCGCCTATGGAGATTCTTGAGGGTAAAAGTTTGACGTCATTCCACGCGCGGGCGCAATTTTGAAGCGTGACATGTTGGCCTGTGATACTTTCTTATGTCCAAATATTAGAGTTTGATTTCATAATTAGTAAAAGGACAAGGACATTAACAAGGACATCCTCAGCTAAGTGGAGCGATGTTGTTGACTGGTTCATGTACAGTATTACATAACACCATACAGACAAAAGCATTCTAAACAAATAGCTTTTTTTTTTTCAGATAATGTGCCTGTCAAAGAAATGTGCCTGCAATCTCCCTTTATAAAAGCAGACCCTGAAGTATTATGGTAGCAATATTTGCTATGGCATGAATTCATTCATGGAGTGAACACAAAGCCCTTTAGTCCCATAAGCTATAACAAGAGACTGTACATGTCCTTCATTTTGTATGTGCCCTTGACCTTTTTTACAAAAATATCTACTGTAATAATCCTTTTGCTTGTTGGCACAGGTTTCTGAGTTCTTTAAAGTGGAACTTCACTCTCTCAATCAGCGTTGACTATTTTTTAATCCTTATGCAGCTAGCATTAGTAAATAGATAGGAAAGTATATCATATTTACTCAGGGCCTGTGCTACCACTAGGCAAACTAGGCAGCCGCCTAGGGTGCACTGCTGCCTAGGGCGCCCGGCCACTGGTGTTCCTACTCTCTTCTCTCTGCAGCAAGCATCTAACCCACAGCATCAGCAGGCAGCCGCCGCTCCGTTCGCACATAGTGTCAGAGGCGGCAGAGGACTGTGTCTGTGTCCCGACTCCCGAATGAAAGGAAGAAAGCAAACATATATTGATGGGCACTGGCAGGCTGCATTTGATGAGCGCTTCATTAAAATTGTGGGGTATATATGGGCAGGGCAAAGGGGGTGGAGTCAGGGGCGGAGCCAAGGTGGGGGTGGCAAAATGAGGTTTCATCTAGGGCAGTGATGGCGAACCTTGGCACCCCAGATGTTTTGGAACTACATTTCCCATGATGCTCTTGCACGCTGCTGTGTAGTGGAGCATCATGGGAAATGTAGTTTGAAAACATCTGGAGTGCCAAGGTTCGCCATCACTGGTCTAGGGTGTCAAAAATCCTTGCACCAGCCCTGTATTTACTTGTTTTAAACTTTTTTTTTTACATTTCTTCAGTTAATTTCTGGTTTCCGGGCCTAGGCAAATGATGTCATACATCCCAGGAATCTTCTGGAGGGGAGGAGAGGTTTTCTCAGCAAAGCACACTCTCCTGCAGCACACTCTCCTGCCTGCATGCCTGACCTAAGGGCAAATGGATTCCAGGAAGTAAATGCTACATGAATCATCTTCCCTTACTTAAGATAGCCATGGCCAGAAATGTTAAGGGGGTGTTTTTCAAAGTGATTTCTCAGCAAAATAAAGCATGGGTGGGGGAGTTTGCTTTGAATAATAATAACTAATTAAATATTGTTTATGTATTTGTGGTGCTCAGATGCAGTGTAGTTTGGCTTTAACCGCTTGCCGACCGCCGCACGAACATTTACGTCAGCAGAATGGCACGGACAGGGAAATGGGCGTACAGGTACGTCCTTTTAAATTTGCTGCCGTGTGGTCGCGCGCGCGTGCTGCCGGCGGCACCCATGACCCTGCCACCAGCTCCGTGAGTGTGATCGCGGGTCCCGCGGACTCGCTGTCCGTGGGGATATCTGCGATTGTCTCACGGAGAGGAAGAACGGGGAAATGCTGATGTAAACAAACATTTACCCATTCTGCCTAATGACACTGTCACTGATCACAGCTCCCTGTGATCGGGAACGGTGATCAGTGTTGTGTCACACATAGCCCATCCCCCCTACAGTTAGAATCACTCCCTAGGACACACTTAACCCCTGCAGTGCCCCCTCCTGGTTAACCCCTTCACGGCCAGTCACATTTACACAGTAATCAATGCATTTTTAATCGCACTGATTGCTGTATAAATGTGAATGGTCCCAATATAGCGCCAAAAGTGTCCGATCTGCCAGCCATAATGTCGCAGTCACAATAAAAATCACTGACCGCCGCCATTACTAGTAAAAATTTAAAAAAATATTAATAAAAATGTCATAAAACTATCCCCTATTTTGTAAACGCTATAACTTTTGCGCAAATCAATCAATGAATGCTTATTGCGATTTTTTTTTTTACTAAAAATATGTAGAAGAATACGTATCGGCCTAAACTGAGGAAAAAAAATGTTTTGTTTTTTTTTAATATATTTTTTGGGGATATGTATTATAGCAAAAAGTAAAAAATATTGCGTTTTTTTTCAAAATTGTCGCTCTGTTTTTGTTTATAGCGCAAAAAATAAAAACCGCAGAGGTGATCAAATACCACCAAAAGAAAGCTCTATTTGTGGGGAAAAAAGGACGCCAATTTTGTTTGGGAGCCATGCCGTACGACCGCGCAATTGTCCGTTAAAGCGACACAGTGCCAAATCGCAAAAAGTGCTCTGGTCTTTGGCCAGCCAAATGGTCCAGTGCTTAAGTGGTTAAGCAGCAAGAAGACAATCGAGATTGACTTCACTTATTAATGCTATAAAATTACAAACAGAAGCTCAGGGGATTGGCCTAAACTCAATCCTTAAAGCAGAACTCCAGTTGTTTAAAATTTGATACTCATCTGCGCTAGAAGAGAATGTTCTGATATGAAATCCACAGAAAGATTTCTTCTTTGTAAGGTTCTCCAAAAATCGCACAGCCATTTTCTCCCCTGTTGAGTTCACACCCCTCTATAGTTCCAAATTCTACGTGGGTGACTTAATTATGTGGCTAAAGCAATTAATGAACAATAGTGGTGGCAAAGTCACCTTCTTAGATACATGTCTAGTAGTGCTGCTCTCTATCCATCGCCAGAGACGAGAGGGGAGAGAAAAAGGAACAGAGAGTGGTCACCAGACCATAAGTCATTGTTTTGTATTTGAGAGGAGTTTCTGCTCTATAACCAAAAGTGTTTTTTGGGGGGGGGACAGGGTTTATATGTTATTCGATAATTGGAGTGGTGCTTTCATTATGTTTCATGTTTCAAAGCTACTAACAGAAAATGTGATATCCCCTAAATAGGACAAACAAATGGCCCCTTTTACATACTGCAGAATAGTTCCAACTTTTTGTTTTTTCCAGTCCCATTTGTCTCAAGAATGCCCCATAGCTTCACACCATTTTGAAGCAACTATATTGCTAGATGAAAAGGTTTTTAAATAGGGCCGACCTGTAAAAAGAACACTTAAAACTCATTCTTTGACAGTCTTTCTTGAGTTTTTTTCACTAGGACAGTCCACAGAAAATACTTCCCAACAGGACCAAGATTTATGTTCTTCCAGTTGTTATTTTGCCAAGTCCTAGGCTGGGTGCCAAAAATTGGGTACCATGTTAGGTGCCAACCTCCACTTGAGGTGGTGTAGAATGACTCCCTAAGTACTGTGGCAGGTAAACATTTTCATTCTAGGGTTTTTAGTGTATGTTGGGCAGAAAATTAAGTTGGGCACAAAAATAGGATGGGTGTTCTGGTAACCGTAATGGCAGGCCCCTTAAGAGACCGTCTTTTGGTATTTGTTGGCCCTGTGAGAGCCACCAGACAGCTCTCTGACCCTGTAAGAGCAGTCATAATCTTTTAAGTTGCAGTGGATCTCTACCATAAATTTGACTGTTGACCATTTGATAGCAGTCAAAGATACCTTGATTAGTGGGCAATTAATTCTACTTACATTGGCCAATAGTAGCATTTACTCAGTGCTATACAACACAATTCTGCTAAATCCAGCTACTGCCAGATATCTACCCCAGGAGACTGCTTAAAGTGATTGTTAACCCACTGTACTAACATAGTCTTATCCCCTCTGTATCATAATAACATTTGTCCCTGTGTCTGTGTAATGTAATGCTGATCTGTACCTGTATAAGCTGCACTCCGAGCACTCAGCTGATATGTCAGCTCCCTTGTTTCTCCAGCTTAGAGCTGAAATGGGCGGGGCCGAGAGGTCCTGCTGACATCAGCTGGTGGAGGAGGGGGAGAGAGGAGATTGAGAGAGCCGACAATCAGCTGAGCGGCAGGAGACGTTTATACAGGTACAGATCGGCTGAGTTTTTACATTACAGAGGCACAGGGACAGATGTTCTAATGCTACAGAGGGGATAAAAAGATTTATTATCAGATAAGAGAGAAGCGGGGGGGCGGGCGCAGCTACAAGCAGGGAGGGGGGAGGAAAACAGAGGACACAGACAAAGAGAGAGCTGCAGACAGGAGAGCTGCAGCTGACGGAGTCACGCAAATAGACCACGATGTCAGGGGCTCAGCAGCCATGATTATCGTGGTCTGTTTGCAAGGGGGAGGGTATAGCCAGGCAGGATCAGCCAGGTTTTTTAGGGTATACAGGGGGCCAAATGACACAGCACAAGCACTATGCTGTATAACATGCTTTAAAGGAACAAGATCAGGTTTTTTTGGGGGGGTCCTCCAGCACATTCCCCAGACTGAGGCCCAAGTAGAGATTAATTTATTCTCCAGGCAAAAGCCCAGGAGGGATAAACAAACTGGAAAGGGTCCCCAAAAATGTATCATCTTCCCAAACCATGCCTTTGAACAAGGACCACAGGGAATGATTGGGTGATAAATATTAGGGTTGTCCCGATACCGATACTAGTATCGGTATCGGCACCGATACCGAGCATTTGCCCAAGTACTTGTACTCGGGCAAATGCTCCCGATGCTTCCCCCGATACCTGGAGGACAGCTGTGATCGGCGCGTGGGGGAGTTACAAGATTCTCCCCCAGCGGCTTTCAGCAGCTTTAGTGACATACAGCGGTGATCAGTCACCGCTGACTGTCACTGCATCCTCCTCCATGCCGCCTCTGTTTCTCTCTCCTCTTCTGTCCCCCTCCGCTGTCCCCTCCGTTCCTCCTTCATTCTCTGTGCCCCTCCGCTGTCCCCTCCGTTCCTCTTTCATTATCTGTCCCCCTCCGCTGTCCCCTCCGTTCCCCTCTCCTTCCCTGTGTCTCTCCGCTGTCCCCTCCGTTCCCCTCTCCTTCCCTGTGTCTCTCCGCTGTCCCCTCCGTTCCCCTCTCCTTCCCTGTGTCTCTCCGCTGTCCCCTCCGTTCCCCTCTCCTTCCCTGTGTCTCTCCGCTGTCCCCCTCCGTTCTTCTCTCCTTCCCTGTGTCTCTCCGCTGTCCCCCTCCGTTCCCCTCTCCTTCCCTGTGTCTCTCCGCTGTCCCCTCCGTTCCCCTCTCCTTCCCTGTGTCTCTCCGCTGTCCCCCTCCGTTCCCCTCTCCTTCCCTGTGTCTCTCCGCTGTCCCCCTCCGTTCCCCTCTCCTTCCCTGTGTCTCTCCGCTGTCCCCTCCGTTCCTCTCTCCTTCCCTGTGTCTCTCCGCTGTCCCCCTCCGTTCCTCTCTCCTTCCCTGTGTCTCTCCGCTGTCCCCCTCCGTTCCTCTCTCCTTCCCTGTGTCTCTCTCCGCTGTCCCCCTCCGTTCCCCTCTCCTTCCCTGTGTCTCTCCGCTGTCCCCTCCGTTCCCCTCTCCTTCCTTGTCTCTCTCCGCTGTCCCCTCCGTTCCTCTCTCCTTCCCTGTGTCTCTCCGCTGTCCCCCTCCGTTCCTCTCTCCTTCCCTGTGTCTCTCCGCTGTCCCCCTCCGTTCCCTTCTCCTTCCCTGTGTCTCTCCGCTGTCCCCTCCGTTCCCCTCTCCTTCCTTGTCTCTCTCCGCTGTCCCCTCCGTTCCTCTCTCCTTCCCTGTGTCTCTCCGCTGTCCCCCTCCGTTCCCCTCTCCTTCCCTGTGTCTCTCCGCTGTCCTCTCCGTTCCTCTCTCCTTCCCTGTGTCTCTCCGCTGTCCCCTCCGTTCCTCTCTCCTTCCCTGTGTCTCTCCGCTGTCCCCCTCCGTTCCCCTCTCCTTCCCTGTGTCTCTCCGCTGTCCCCCTCCGTTCCTCTCTCCTTCCCTGTCTCTCTCCGCTGTCCCCTCCGTTCCTCTCTCCTTCCCTGTGTCTCTCCGCTGTCCCCCCTCCGTTCCCCTCTCCTTCCTTGTCTCTCTCCGCTGTCCCCTCCGTTCCTCTCTCCTTCCCTGTGTCTCTCTGCTGTCCCCTCTGTTCCCCTCTCCTTCCCTGTGTCTCTCCGCTGTCCCCCTCCGTTCCCCTCTCCTTCCCTTTGTCTCTCCGCTGTGCCCTCCATTCCTCTTTCATTATCTGTGCCTCTCTGCTGTCCCCTCCGTTCCCCTCTCCTTCTCTCTCCCCCTCAGTTCCGCTGTCCCCCTCCTCCTTCCTTTGTGAATAGACAGAGTCAGCTGACTCTGTCCATTCACATAACTGAAACATTGTAATCTCCTGTGATTACAATGTGTCAGTTTATGAATGGAGAGGAGCCGCTGTCTTCTCTCCATTCATTCTCAGTGCAGCTGAGGCTGCAGAGAAAGGGACTGGGGAATCTCTATCCTCTGTCTCTTTCTCTGTCTCAAGGGGGAGATATCAGAGGTCTGTTAAGACCCCTGATATCTCACCAAAGCTCCCCAACAGGGCTGATAAAAAAAAAAAAACACATATTGCAATAAAGAATAAAAAAAAATGACTGTAAAAAATAAAAATTGTAAATAAAAAAAAAAACACACACACATACAACGTTCACCCCCTCCCCCCCCCCCCCCCCCCAAAAAAAAAGCACTGTTAAAAAAAGACAAAAAAAAAAACACTGTCACGTGACATTAAAAAAAAAGTATCGGTAATCGGTATCGGCGAGTACTTGAAAAAAAGTATCGGTACTTGTACTCGGTCCTAAAAAAGTGGTATCGGGACAACCCTAAGAAATATACTGTATTACATATTATCATCATTCAGTGATTGCCCTTCCCACACTGATTACTGGAACCTCCTTCACAGTAACTAGCAGGAACTATTATTACACTGAAGTCAGGAGAATCAGCAGAGCCTAGAAAAATGCAAACAGAGCTCAGGCTGGTTATAGCCTAGCATCAAATGCAATACATTTTATTAGGGACGCAACAGCACAGGGCAGTTTCCCTACACTTACCTATACTGTTGCTCACACTACCGACCTTTTGCAGACCCAAGCTGGTTGAAAAATCTTCATCAAGATTATTCCCCTGTTGCATTTTGTGGTTCCTTCCACTTGCAGCTACATCACTAATGTGTCCTGAGCAGTTGGTAGATGGAACCATTGCACACAAACTAAGACCAAACATCTAAAACTTCCAGAAAAGTCAGATGCAGAAGACTTATCAAACAGCACAGTGCTTCAGAAGGACAGTCAGCTCAGTTGCAGGACACTGAGGGCAGCTAAGTATGAACCGTATACCCGTATTGGACCAGTATGTGATTCACTTCTCTCCTTCCCGATGGCAGCACTGGTGCTTGGCTTCTCAGGCACCCGTACTGTCAGATAGAGGTGAAGGGAGAATCATCAGTACTATGTAAGCTCCAAGAACTGTCTTGAAACTTGCACAGGGCTAATCCTCCCTCAGTCCTGGCTGGTGGGAAGCAAACCCACCCAAAAAGAAAATATAAGCTCCTGGTGGGTCTGCATTAAAGCTGAACTCTGGGATAAGCAAAAAGTATCTAAAACCAAGAGGCTTGTGTATTCTTATGCTGCGTACACACGATCTGACTTCTCGTCGGAAAAAGATATGACGGCTTTGCCGACGGGATTCCACTCAAGTTTGCCTTGCATACACACGGTCACGCAAAAGTTCGCTGAAATTACAACCGTCAAGATCGTGGTGACGTACAACACTACAACAAGCCGAGAAAATGAAGTTCAATGCTTCCGAGCATGCGTAGGAATTTTGCACGTCGGAATTGCCACAGACGATTGCATTTTAGGACAGGAACTTCTCCCGACCGAAAAATTGAGAGCATGCTCTAAATCTTTTGCTGGCTGGAATTCCACCAGCAAAAGACAGATGGAGTATACACACGGTCGCATTTTCCCACGAAAAACTCTCATCTGTCTTTTGCGGGCCGAAAGTCCGATCGTGTGTATGCGGCATAATTTGATTTGAATACTTCTTCCAGATTTCTGCAATAAACCAGTATAAAATATTGCCTTTATGTTAGAGCTCCTTGTAATAAAGACCAGTCATTGCTGCTCTTTCTATTAGGCGATTGAAGAATGTATTTCAATAAAATTTTTGCCCCTGATATAAAGATATACGATTACGAGACTACAGCCCCTAGCGGGAGAATAGGTAAATAGTACATTAACAAATCAAAAATGTGTACTCGATAAATATGTACTAAAGATGTGGTATAGGGATGCCACTACATATTAAGAATTGACGGTTGACTCCTTGTTGCATGCGCCAACAAGGACACGTTGAGCGAAGTAGAGAAGGGAGTGAGGACCTTTTTCTGCTGGTGCACCTTTATTATCCAATTACAGGCTAGGGGCAGAGAGGTGACCAATCTGTTTTACTTAAAGGGTAACTTCAGTTACATGTAATTTGCCCAACCACCCCTAATGCCAACAAAGACCTGAAGCACATCTGGGATGTTTCTTGCACAGACAAACCCAAAGAACAGCCTCAAACCCCTAAAATAGATGTTCCGGCAATGATGGACCGTTGATCTTCTACAGTCCAAATGGTCTATGTATTTGCAAGACTTTGCAGCCCCCTTAGGACTGGGGAAGTCCAAAAAGAACACTGGAAAAGACAAGAACAGAGGGTGCACTATCCATGTGCATTACCTTTATAGATCCTTTTATTGAAGTGATAAAACAGATGTATACTCACAAACAACATATAATCTCAAACTCCTCAATTTCCACAAATCTTGTTTGGCTCTGAGGAAGAGAGGACCCCCCTCAAAATGTGTCAGCCGTATCAAGTGTCTTCCCTTGGGATTTTGGGATCCGCGCAGAAGACCGGGTGGGTCACTGTGGATATTGATGAGCTTGAGATTATATGCTGTTTGTGAGTATACATCTTTATAAAACACTTCAATAAGAGGGTTTTTAAAGGTAATTCGAAAGGCTGGCGCGCCTTCTGTTCTTGTTTTTTCCTGCACAGACACCCTGAGATCTGGGACCTCATGCCTGCATGGCCTTTGCGCATGTGTGGCAAATCCAGATGTGCATCATGTCCCCAACATGCGCCAAATCCTGTGGCATGCAAGTTGCATGGGAGCACGTCATTCTCACCTAGGTGAGAATGAAGGAAGTGCTGTGCGGCAACACAAAAAGCATCAGAAACACACAAAAACACATTTTTTTAAATCTTGTTGTGGAAGGAGTAGAGGGGCAGATACAAATTACACTATATTGTCAAAAGTATTGGGACACACGCACATGAACTTTAATGGCACCCCAGTCTTAGTCCGAAGGGTTCAATATTGAGTTGGCCCACTCTTTGCAGCCTTAACAGCTTCAACTCTTCTGGGAAGGCTATCCACAAGGTTTAAGAGTATGTCTATGGGAATGTTTGACCATTCTTCCAGAAGCACATTTGTGAGACCAGGCACTGATGTGGGCGAGAAGGCCTGGGTCGCAGCGTCCGCTCTAATTCATCCCAAAGGTATTCTCTCGGGTTGAGGTCAGGACTCTGTGCAGGCCGGTCAAGTTCCTCCACCCCAAACACGCTCATCCATGTCTTTATGGACCTTGCTTTGTGCACCGATGCGCAGTCATGTTGGAACAGGAAGGGGCCATCCCCAAACTGTTCACATAAAGTTGGGAGCATGAAACACCTTAAGAGTTCCCTTTACTGGAACTAGGGGGCCAAGCCCAACCCCTGAAAAACAATCCCACACCATAATCCCCCCTTCACTAAATGATTTGGACCAGTGCACAAAGCAAGGTCCATAAAGACATGGACGAGTGAGTTTGGGGTGGAGGAACTTGACTGGCCTGCACAGAGTCCTGATCACAACCCGATAGAACTCCTTTGGGATAAATTAGATTGGAGACTGCAAGCCAGACCTTCTTGTCCAACATCAGTGCCTGACCTTACAAATGCACTTTTGGAAGAATGGTCAAACATTCCCACAGACACACTCCTAAACCTTGTGGACAGCCTTCCCAGAAGAGTTGAAGCTGTTATAGCTGCAAAGTGTGGGCCAACTCCATATTGAACCTTACAGACTAAGACGCCATTAAAGTTCATGCGCGTGTAAAGGCAGGTGTCCCAATACTTTTGACAATATAGTGTAGTTGCTATATTGGGTGAAGGTTGGCTTTGTGCTCATTATTGTCAAGTCAGATCATCAACCTTGCTGTGCTGTGTGGCAGAGTTGTGTATATCTTAGGGCTGGCTAGACAAAATGATAAATCCCTCAACTTAAAAAAAAAATGCAATTAGCTGTTTGCTGGCAGTTTGGCTTTAAGGGATTTTATAACATAACAGAAATGTGACTGTGCCTCTATGATCTTATTATCCTTTTAAATCCCACACAAGAACCTTTCAAACGCATTTTACATTAAATATTGATATTTACAAAGCGTTTACTCACCGGGTGGCCTATTGAAGGCGAGATTACGAAAATGGCTTCCTTTGATCATTTGCACAGAAAGGCGTCCTGTGGTAGCATTATATGACAGCCCCACCAGAAGTTCTGGCACCCCGCCATGCGACAGAGATTGGGAGGACAAAGCGCTATCAGTGGGCGAGACTGCAGAAAAACTTAACTGGGAATCGCCGCTCTGTGGAAATACAGCACAATATATTGGTTAGATACTAATTATTATCAGTACTATTTAGTCATGTAGCAATAATATGTTCCAAAGTGATGATCAATGAGAAGTGTCCCTTCTGCTGCTGGCTGCTCTTTTAGTTGAAATCTTCAGTCCTCTGCTCAACCCCCCCCCCCATATTCCGCTGCCAGGACCTCTCACGGCCAGAACCTCTCACGACTAGGACCTCTCACAGGCACTAATCAAGAGTGCCGACTTTGCCTGCCCTTTCTGCCCCCTCCTCCCTTTATAGAAGCCATATTATGAAAAACCTTTTATGAATGGAGGGGCTGGAGCTTTCATTCATCTACCTGCCTTCCATTTATAGAGCACTTTTCATTGATGGATCTACAGTACAGCTTCTATGAAAGGAGAAGGGGGCAGAAAGGGCGAGCACAGTCAGCACTCTTGACTCATTTTAACCCCACAGCACCATAAGATTATGACTGCAGGAGTAGGGGGATTTGAATTTCAACTAAAGCCTCGTACACACGATCGGACTGTTGGCCAACAAAACCGTGGAATTTTGTCCTGAAGGGCGTTGGCCCAAACTTGTCTTGCATACACACGGCCACACAATTGTTGGCCAACAATTACGAACATAGTGACATACTACGTTGTTTTTCAGCTCTTTAGCGCCACCTTTTGGGCTCCTTCTGCTAATTTCGTGTTAGAAGAAGTTTGAGCGTTGATTTGCGCTTTTCATGTCGCGCTTTTTATTTCGCACTTTTCATTTCGCACTTTTCATTTCACACTTTTCATTTCGCACTTTTCAATTTGTCTCTGAACAGCCGTTCGTCAACCAAACATGTTGCAGAATCGGAGGAGATAACGTGTTATTTATTATTGGCCTTGGAGTTATTGCTTTGACATTATTTTTTTGGTTGAATAATGATTTGATTTGGTATATTTTCTATATTTTTGGATGCACAGAATGCACTTTTTGGTTTTGGTTTGGTTTTATTGGCAGATATCATGTCTAATTTTATTTGTTTTCTTTTTTTAATGCACAATAAACAAAATTGTGGAGAATAATATTTGGCTATGTGTTTTACTTCAAATGACAGTTTGGGAGTAGGCAGTTACATTTAAAGAAATAAAATGTAAAATTAACAAGGGACACCAACATAGTTGTATCTTTGATCTTAAAAACTATGGGATAATGGTGTTGTGGTAACTTGCCCAAATAATAATAAAAAAAAAAGCATAATAATATTATTCTTGATTTATTGATATCACTAGAAAAAAAAAAGCCTTTGAAAATTCATTTGCAATAACTCCATCAGTATCACCAGCAAAGCAGATTAATTATTATCCTATTAAAGAAGAAGAAAATGTGCGCTGCATTTCGAGATTTCATAATTTGCCACGTCACGAATGTTAATTCTCCATTACAAAACCACTTCTGGCACGTCCTTGCTTCCATGCATGCGTGTTTGTAGTTTGGACTTTTGTCCGACAGACTTGTGTACACTCACTCGGGAAAATCTGACAACACACATTTGTCCGCGGAAAATTTGAAAACCTGCTAGCCAACATTTGCTGGTGGAAAGTCCAACAACAATTGTCAGATGGAGCATGCACACGGTCGGATTTACCACCAACAGCCTGTCATCAAACATTTCCCGTCGGAAAGTCAGATCGTGTGTACGCGGCTTTAGACAGTAGCCAGCAGCACAAGGCACATTTTGCATTGAATGCAAGTACCATTGTAAGTACTGTCCTTTGTGCTGATTTTTTTTAAACCAAATGGAGGCTTTAAGGGCTCAATTACACCTCAATACCTGCGTTTGGGGTGCAGGTCTTCATGTATGTTAATGGCATCCCAAATACAGTAAAACTCATTTTTCACACGAAAGGACATGCGGTTACACGCAGCACTCAAAGCACAAAAAGGTGAATGAGCTATTTTGACGTGCTCGTCACACATAGGACAGCCCTTTAAAATGAATTGGCTGCCCTATGCATGTTGCGCAGCAATGAACATGTACGTGGCATGATTCTTTGCACGTTCATGTAATGCTAGAACAGTTAGTTATAATTAAGCACATTTCATTGTGTGAAACGCGTTAACTGTCCTTGTCCGTATGTTGGTGCTGTGATTTATACATTTTTTAATGTGAAGAGTTCAATAAACTTGAGATGTTTTATTTGGTCAACCCCTTTTTCCTTTATTTAAAACGTGAATGCAGCCTTTTAGCATTTTGTGAACATTTGCAAAAAACTGTGATGTGTACATGTGTGCCACACGCATAGGGCAACCCATTTAATTTCAATGCCTGCCCATAAGCAACAAACACAGCAAAGTAGCTCATGCACCTTTTTGAGCTTCGAGTGTCACGTTTTTAACTGCGCGTTTGGCTGCAGTTGGAGTGCCATTAACCTTGCGACATGGGTCATTTGCATATGTTTTTTTATAGCATGCAATTCCTGAAAGAAAGTGGATACATACAGTACATACAAATTCACAACATTACTGTGGGCAGCACAGTGCCTTAATGGTCAGCGCTTCTGCCTAGCAATACTAGAGTTGTTGGTTCAAATCCCAATCATGACACTACCTGCCTGGAGCCTGAATGTTCTCCCTGTTCCTGTGTGGGTTTCCTCCCACACACCAAAGACATGCTGGTAGGTAAACTGGCTCTGGGGTATGTGTGTAGCGCACTCCTAGTAGGCTGCTAGTGTTTAGGTAAATTTAGTTTTTGGCTACCCAGTAGCCAGGGGAGTGGTGATTGTAGGGTTGCCACCTCATCCCTTTAAACCCAAACACATATTAATTACACAGGTTCTGTGGCTGATTAAGGTGGTAATTAAACTCACTTGGTGCCTTATCTACATTAAATTAGCTTCAGAACCTGTGTAATTTATATGTGTTCAGGTTTAAAGGGGTGAGGTGGCAACCCTAGGTGGTTGTTTGTTTTTGTCCATTAGGGGTTCTACTGGTACAGGCTCAGCTGCTTCCGCTTTGCATCTCACTGGATTCTGGGATATAGTGGGTGGAAAATGTTGACCCTGGCCTGTATGCCCTTCCAGCCAATACCTGGTCAGGAGAGTGAGTGACCAGCAGGGGGCTGATTGGGATATAAATAGGCTGGGACATAGAACAGCTTCCTCTTGTTCCTGGGGGAGAAAGACCCAACCTGAGGGCTGAGGCACCCCTGGGAGGCCAGCTACAGCACTGAAGAAATCCTTTTTGTGGGTTCCCAGCCTCAATTAGGGCTCAGGGACCTTGTCCGGAGTATCTTGAGACAGTGCAGGAAGCTCTACAGGGGATCCACACCGCTGGCACCAAGTACAGAGACCAGAGGCTTCATAGTACCTAGGGCAGAGTGAGTATAAGCCTTAAGGATCCTAGAGACATTTCCTTGTCACCTTCGGGAGAGCTCACTACAGTTTATTCAGGACTATACTCCCGTTGAGGAGTTTCTGCATTGAAGTTCATTTAACCGTTACATTCAAGGGGGGTGGTTACACCCCAAAGGAGTAGATCAGCTTTAGTGTACTCTGTTGCAGTTTTGCTAGTTTCTTTTGGAGTATCCAAAGGCTCACCTTCACCTCATCCAATTAATCCAGCAAATAAAGTACAAAAAGGCATGCACAGCCTGTTTTCTGACTCAAGTGTCCGTGAACTACTGTGTGCCTGGCTGCCATGTGTCTATCAGGGAAAAGAACCTGAGACCAAACAGCCAGCCCGGTTTGTGCTACATGTGTATGTATGAATGTGAGTTAGTGACCTTAGATTGTAAGCTCCTTGAAGGCAGGGACTGATGTGAATGTACAAAATATATGTAAAGGGATGCATAAATTGATGGCGCTTTATAAGTACTTGCAATAAATAAATGATATTGAGGCGCTCAGCTTGCTATCTGCGTGTATTCTAAAAACCTGTCAGTAAAACCTTACACATATTACGTTGTCACCGATAGCGCTTCTTTTGTCACATTAATATTTCCAACTTGTATTGTCGGAAGGTGACAAATCTTCAGCTGGTTACTATACTGATCACTAATTTCATACGCTGTTGCAGTATATAAATTGCTGTTGTGATCTGATACACAAGATGCCGTTTTGGTATATAATTTGCTGATGATATAATGTGCTGTCTAATGTTCTGCCACGGTCTGAAGTGCTTCTATTAGGTGATATAATTTGCTATTGTGGCTTGATGTGTTCTTACTAGGTTATACAATAGTTGTTGCAGCTGTATAATGTGCTGTCACAGCTTGATATAGAGTGCTGTAGCGGCTTGTATAACATACTATGGCAGTGCAGTATAATGTTAGCAGTTCAAGTTAACGAGTGTGTGATTTAGGGAATAATCTAGTAATGAAGCGCACTCCAATAAGCATATAGCAAATGCCTTGTTCATCAAAATGACAGCCTAATGCATTTTAATTATCCAACACTTCCAAAATCATCTGCAAAAAGAACTTCTGACCCAACGATTCAGTCAGTATAGCTCTTTATTAATGTGCAACCTAGCAATCAGCAGGGTAAAGTATAAAATTCTTCATATCAACAAGCAATGTTTCGAGCCACCAGTGGCTCAAGACATCACTTTTTGAAATAAATCCTGTTTGATGGATTGAAACATCACTTTCTGATATAGAGAATGTTTTGCTTTAACTTTCTTCTACTGGATTGCACTTTAGATCTATATCAGGGGTCTCCAAGGTTTGGCTGAGAGCGCTGATTGGGAGGCGGTCAGCTGCTGGTTTTCCAGCATGCTTATCCAACAGAAGCCGGCCGGCTTCTGCCGGACAAGGTGGCATACACATGGGCCGAACGTCGGCTGTTTTTTTTTTTTTAACCAGCCGATGTCTCCAGACATTCCGCCCGTGTGTTCAGGGATTTAGACATTAGGAGGGCTGGACTATTGCCAGTGGGAGTAGAAAATGCTTCAGTGTCAGTAGGTGTAAACAGCGCCTCAGGTTTGGTGGTCAGTGAGAGAAAAAAATATTGCACATGGCCTGTGGTCAGTAGGAGGAGGAATAGAGCTCCATCATTGGTATTATTGGGGGGGAATAGTGCTCCATTGTTGGTGTGAGGCGAAGGAATAGTGCCCCATTTTTGGTGTTAATTGGAGGAACTATGCCTCATTGTTGGTGTCAGTGAGAGGAACAGTGCCCCATCATTTTTGTCAGTGGGAGGAATAGTGCCCCATTGTTGGTGTCATTAGGAGGAACCATGCCCCACTGCTGTGGGAGGAATAGTGCCCCAAGGTCCAGATAAAGTCAAGCAATGGGCCGCAGTTTGGAGAACACTAAGCTTTATGAACTGAAACATTGGATTCATTAGTCATTTGTGCATATAGCTTTGGAGAACTGATTCTGGCAATTAGTCACATTGCACTTCATGTGCAACACTCATGTAAAGGATTACAGTTTTGTTTTTTTGCCAGCCATTCAAAATAAGTGATATAGCATCATTTTAAATGGCCCATTTTTGCTGTTATAATTTCCCTGTGTTTTGGAAAGAAAATTACAGTAAGAAAACAGTAAGAAAGAGTCAATGTTGCAGTTTCTATCTACAAGTTTCTGTTGGTAGCTGAATACAACCTATTGTTTTTCCTCTGGCTTTCAGAAAAGGCAGACTTCATTATAAATGCTGGGATATGTGCTTGACACGCAATAGAGCTGAGTAAGTTTTTTGGACATAAAGCAAAACATCTACATTACAGAACAGGTCCGGTTGAATATGAAAAACTACTATTAGCTACAGCAGTCTATCTCAACCAAGGTTCTGTTGAACCCTTGAGTTTCTCCTGAGCTTTCTAGTGGTTATAAAAAGACACCAAACAATACCTTTATGCCACGTACACATGAGCGGACTTTTCGACTATCCGACGGACTTTCGGTGGACTTCCAACAGACTTTCCCAACGAACGGACTTGCCTACACATGATCACACCAAAGTCCGACGGATTCGTACGTGATGACGTACGACCGGACTAAAATAAGGAAGTTGATAGCCAGTAGCCAATAGCTGCCCTATCGTCGGTTTTCGTCCATCGGACCGGCATACAGACGAGCGGATTTTTCAATAGGAACTGGGTCCGGCGGAGTTCCGACATAAAGATTTGAAACATGTTCCAAATCTAAAGTCCGTCAAATTTTCGACCGAAAAAGTCCACTGCAGGTCCAATGAAGCCCACACACGGTCGAATTGTCCGTCAGACCAGTCCGGTCGAAAAGTCCACTCGTGTGTACGCGGCATTACTCTCCAAAAATAATCCATACATTTCCACTACTTAATGGCCCTGTAATCAATTTTTCACTTTAGTAATTTCTTACTGTGTTTTTCTCCCTTCTTGTAACATCCTCCATAAGTTCCCAACCTTCTCCTTTTCCCCTTCACTTGCATTTGTTTGGAACGATGCAAGATAGTTGTGGTCCCACATTCCATATCCTATAGTCCCTAATCCATCTTGTAAAATGAGCAAGGAAGGATGTTCGTACATACAGTTGGACCATGGAGAACAAATGTAGGCACCAGTGGCGGCTGGTGCTCCATCTTCGGGGAGGCGGCAAACAAACCCTCCACCCCCACCCTGCCCGCTCTCACTCTCCAGCCCCGCACTTACCCCAGCCCACCAGCTCACTCTCCCGCCAGCCAGCCCCGCACTTACCCCATCCAGGTCACAGGCGGCTTCCCTGGCTTCTCCTCCTGGCCAATCTGGTCGCTTCAACATTCGCTATTGTCTTCCAGCTTCTCATCCCAGCCAATCAGGACAGGAAGCTGGTCCTAAGACTAGATTGGATTGGCCAGGAGGAGAAGCAGGAAGACAATAGTGAATGTTGATTCGCCAATGTCACAAGTGGGTGCGCCCCGAGCCCATCCTTTTTGAAGCCACCGGTTCCAATCATGTGCTTCAAAAAAAAAAAAAGAAAAAAATCTTCAAGGATATCCATGCACCCCACATAGAGATTAGGGGCCGGGCACATGGAGATTAGGGTGCGGCGCCGCTACGCCCCTTATGGAGCAGCTGTTGCTGGTAGGCATTGTCTAACACAGGAAGTCAAATCACAGCAGCAAAAAAAAAAAAAAAATTTGAGGTTTGAAGGAGGCTGAGAGCAATAGAGGGTACTTTTTGGAGTTAAGAATACATATTCAAATAGATGGGGTTTTTAAAACCAGAGTGTAGTTTTCACTTTAAACAGTGTGCAGTGGCAAACTGATCTCATACCTGACTACCAATGTAAGGGGGTAATTCTCCACTGAAAAACATAGGGTGTTACTTCTTCACTGATCACTAATGTCAGAGGACACGACAGTTTTCACTATCTGATTTCTATTCAGTTTCTCTTATTCATTTAATTTCAAGATTATTACTAAAAAAAAAATTTCTGCCTTGGGTCTCAAAACTTTAGGTACATCAAAGTATTTTTTAATTTTAATCCTGAAACTTAAATTGCGTACTTGTTAAGTGAGATGTAGATATAATCATTTTTGCAGGGGTTCATCAAGACCAGAAAATTATTTCAATGGTTCCTCTGGAGTAACAAGATTGAAAAAGTTTGCGCTACAGTATACCATGACCAGGATTAATGAGAATCTTCACAGACACATACTTCCCTGTGTTTAGTGATCAAGCATGTACAGTATACAGTTAGCCAGTGGACACACTAATATAATGTTCATCTAGAGCCCAAGTTTGTTTTTATTTTGGATAGAGTGATGAGGGGTAACTTCTAAAGTTTTTATTTCGGTTTAAGATCCCTGTTGTCTGAAAGTAAGAGAAATCCAAAGTTTTGATTTGCCACCAAAACAAGAAAAGAAAAACAAATTCTAAAACATTTGTCCTGGTGGCAACTTTAAGGGCATTTCCTTAACTTTGGACAGATTTACTCCTATTTCCTGTACAAACAAGAATTAAACAAATTTCCCTAGTCGAACAAATAATAAAAAAAAAAGGCTGACCGCCCTAATCTATCAGAAATTAAAACAACAATTGGTTTTATAAAGACTTTAATGGATTTTAAAAAGGACTATAAAACTGTAGTGAACCTGTTGCTGGCCACGACTCACTAGTAATCTTTTCGTTAGCATAAACTCACCAGGGACAGCAAAGCTACAGAGACAAAAGAAAAAAAAAACTCACCTGTTTCTATGGCATTGCTCCCCCACTGTCCTAAACGCTGCAAAATCACTCATACTGAGGGAGTAACACTGTAAAAGCAGATGTGTTGTTTAATTTCCCTCCTCTTCTGATCCTGATGGTGATGCAAAGGGATCGCTACCAGTTCATCGGCCTAGTATGCAATCTTTTTACTGCTTACCAAGATTCGATGGTGCTGATTTTCCTGCTACTGTTATTGGTTCGATGTTGGCCTACACTAAATAAGGTTGTGGTGCTGATTTCCTGCTATTGTTTATCAGTTAGATGTGGCCTACACTGAATAAGGTCCTCATGGTTTGCAAGTTTGAGGGCAGGTAGAGGTTGCAGTATATCCTCCATCCTGAAGGTGTCTGTTTCTTCAGGCTGGCAGAAGGCTATTGAGGACAAATTGACCCCTGCTATGGGCTTCAGGCACCCATCTTGGGTAAAACAGTAATCTTATTAAATACTGAAAACTTATGCTATTTAGGCAGCCATCTTGAAAAAAGAATAATCTGAATAAGAGACTTTATGGTGTGCCCGCAGTGTGGGAGTAATATAGAGCTCTTGCTGGTTAGAAAGAGAGTAAGAGTAGAACTAGAGAGAGATACCAGTCAAGAAGGAAAAGAGTAGCTTTCCCCTTACAAGGTTTCTTCTCTGTCAACTTCCTGGGACAGTCTCCTACTGGCAGCTGGATATCTGCAAGGACATTTGGGGATTGCAGTGTGATCAAGCAATATCATAGCCCCTCCTAAGGAAGTGCTTCTCTGACATTCTGTGCTATGTAAATGCCTGATATATTACTATTGAAAAGTGTCTTGTGGACAAACAGTGCCCTCTTCTTGAGTCTATTTGTGCCTTTTTCTGGATAAACAAAAATGAAAAGCTGAACAGGCTGTACTTGATAGATTTTGTTGTTTTTTGGTATACAAATTTCACCCAAGTAGGACCACCAAAGTAGGCTCATAAATGTGTACCTTTATTATTTTGCTGCCATGGGTTTTAGTACATTTTGCCAGCACATTTATTTTAAACTGTGTACATGCAAAACACCATACCCAACCACAACCCTGATACTTACACTTAAGTTGCTCCTGGGCTCCAAGACTAATGTCACGCTGATTTCCCCATCAGATCTCATATTTTTCAATGAGAAGAGCTTTTCACCCATCATCTTTTCACGGATCCTCTTCCGTACAGCATACAAACGGAATCGAATGGCATAGTTGGCCAGCTCCTCCATTTCAAGCTTGTTAAATGTGAAGCTCTCATTAAAGACCGGCTGAGAGCCTTTTTGTGCAGCAGTCTTCCCTCTTTGCTTTTTGCTTGGCAGTAGGACAACATGGACTTGCCATGTGCTTACTCCACTACGATCCTTATCAGGAATATCTTTGGCTTCCACAACGGTTACAGTCAGCTTTTGACTGGAAGCTTTGTAATAAAGGGTAATGTCCAGGTCACCACATTTGGAAATTGGCACATGGCCTGCATGAGGTTCAAGGCTACCTTCTCCTTGTTCCTAAAGACAAAGATATATTAAAGTGTTCAGAAATAAAATATTGTAAATGATGATAAACCACATGAGTCAATTATGGTAGCTTAGCAATTTTCATTATGGACTTTCATATCTACAGTTCTCTATAGTCCTGTACCTGCATAGTTTCTCTCCCAGCGCAAGAGTCATAGACTTGTACTGAGGAGGAAAAAGGGAGGTGTGTCTGACCACCTCTGTTACTGAGCACTGCTTACTGAGTGCACTGCATCTAATGTTGGGGCTTCTGGTGCCTAAAGCCTGGTACACACTAATGCCCTGTACAAACGATAGGATTTTCAGACAACAAATGTTCGATGGGAACTTGTTGTGGGAAGGCTCCTTCGGACATTTTCCATCGGAATTTCCGACAAACAAAATTTGAGATCTGGATCTCAAATTTTCTGACAACAAAATCTGCTGTGGGAAACTCTGATCGTGCGTACACAATTCCGACGCACAAAATTCCACGCATGCTCGGAATCAAGCAGAAGAGCCGCACTGGCTATTGAACGTAATTTTTCTCAGCTCGTTGTATGTGTTGTACATCACCGCGTTCTTGATGTTCGGAATTTCTGACAACATTTGTGTGACCGTGTGTATGCAAGACAAGTTTGAGCCAACATCCGTCGGAAATAAATCCAGGATTTTGTTGTCGGAAAATCCTATCGTGGGTACAGGGCATTATAGTTTTTTTTTCCGTTCAATCCAGCAGGTTGAAAAACGAACAGCTCTGGTCGGAGCCGCTGTACTAACATTCTGACGTAAGTACAGTGATCTCCCCCGCTGAGCTGTTGTGTTCTGACAGGGGGACGGCCCCCTGCTAGAACAATCTGGCCAGCGCTTTCAGCCATTGGCTCAGAGAGCTGATTGGGAGCTGGTCGGCTGCTAGTTTTCCAGCATGCTCGTCCAAACTGCCGACTTCTGTCGGGATGGCTGACATACACACCGGCCAGATTTTTTTTTATTGAACTGCCCGACGTCTCCCGACATTCGACCCGTGTGTACTAGGCATAGTGGACTGCAGAGTCATATTTAGACACTCTGCATAACTGCTGTAACTGCAAGATGAAGACTTTATTCAGAAAAAAGTTGTCAGCAGAAGCCACTCCAGCCCGTAGATGACAGAGGAGTTTATTTACTAAAGCTGGAGAGTGCAAAACCAGGCTCGATTCTGCATAGAAACTACTCAGGTTCTAACCTCAGCTTGTTCAATTAAACTTTGCTAATAAAACCTGGGAGCTGATTTTGCACTCTCCAGCTTTAGTGAATGAACCCCAGTGCTCCCCTGGTTGATACTCTAATTGCCAGATACATTTATAGTATCAAAAATAATACATATATTCTGAAATTTAAAAAAACAAAAATAAAACAAATTAAATGCTCAGACCAAATTTAGCAGCGTCATTATGCATCAGTTAACTTTATCTCTATAACTAATTTTCCCACCTAATGTTTCGATTTAGTGAAACATATAGGGATTTCATTTGGTACACAATTAGAGGCTGACAAGTGAGCAAAGGTGTAGATGTATATACAGTGCATCCGGAAAGTATTCACATCTCTTCACTTTTTCCACATTTTGTTATGTTACAGCCTTATTCCAAAAAGGATTAAATTCAATATTTTCCTCAAAATTCTACAAACAATACCCCATAATGACAATCTGAAAGAAGTTTGTTTGAAATCTTTGAAAATGTATCAAAAATAAAAAAGGAAAAACATTTACATAAGTATAAGTATAATAAGTGTTCATAGCCTTTGCCATGACACACAAAATGAGCTCAGGTGCATCCTCTTTCCACTGAACATCCTCAAGATGTTTCTACAACTTGATTGGAGTCCATCTGTGGTAATTTTAGTTGATTGGACATGATTTGGAAAAAGCACACACCTGTCTATATAACGTCCCACAATTAGAAGTGCATGTCAAAGCACAAAACAAGCCATGAAGTCCAAGGAATTGTCTATAGACCTCTGAGACAGGATTGTATCGAGGCACAGATCTGGGGAAGGGTACAGAAAAATGTCTGCAGCATTGAAGGTCCCAATGAGCACAGTGGCCTTCATCATCCATAAATGGAAGAAGTTTGGAACCACCAGGACTCTTCCTAGAGCTGCCTGGCCAAACTGAGCGATCAGGGGAAAAGGGCTGTAGTCAGGAAAGTGACCAAGAACCCAATGGTCACTCTGACAGAGCTCCAGCATTTTTCTGTGGAAAGAGGATGACCTTCCAGAAGAACAGCTATCTTTGCAGCACTACAGAAATCAGGCCTGTATGGTAGAGTGGCCAGACAAAGGCCACTCCTCAGTAAAAGGCACTACCTGGAGTTTGCCAAAAAGCACCCGAAGGACTCTCAGACCATGAGAAACAAAATTCTGGTCAATACCATCCCTACAGTGAAGCATGGTGGTGGCAGCATCATGCTGTGGGGATGTTTTTCAGTGGCAGGAACTGGGAGACTAGTCAGGATCGAGGGAAAGATGACTGCAACAATGTAGAGAGACATCCTTAAAGAAAACCTGCTCCAGTGCGCTCTGGACCTCAGACTGGGACGAAGGTTCCTCTTCCAACAGGACAATGACCTCAAGTACACAGCCAAGATAACAAAGGGTGGCTATGGGACAACTCTGTGACTGTTCTGAGTGGCCCAGCCAAAGCCCAGACTTGAACCCAATTGAACATCTCTGGAGAGATCTGAAAATGGCTGTGCACCGACACTCCCCATCCAATTTGATGGAGCTTGAGAGATCCTGTAAATAAGAATGGGAGAAACTGTCCAAAATTCGGTGTGCCAAGCTTGTAGCATCATACCCAAAAAGACTTGAGTAGGGATTTTCCCGATGTTCGAATCAAAAGTAAGTTCGACTCAAAAACCAAATGTAAATGAACCAAACATTTGCAGCAAATTCGAGCGTCGCGGAGCTCCCAAAAGTGCACTTCGAGATTGCAGTGCATTGACGGCTGCTGATTGGCCAAAGCATGCACCTGGCCTGCATGCTTTGGCCAATCACAGCGCGATCTGCTGTGAGAGCCATGATTGGCCAAAGGTAAGGTGCCTTTGGCCAATCATGGGTCAGGAGGTCCGGAGGAGGTCCACGCCCCACGCTATATAAGGCTGCTTACACGGTGGCCGTATGTAGTATGATAGGTGGAGATGGAGCTAGAGCTAGATTAGGCAGGTTAGTTAGCGGCATGCAGGCAGTTTAGTATGTATATATACAGTGTAGTCAGTGTAGAATATATATATATACAGACTGAATCTGCTCCTGTCTAAGGCGGCTGACTGCTATAGTAAAACCTGCATATGCCTTATCATTATAAGGCACACGTGAGTGGATTGAAGTTTGCCTGTGTACCTTGGTATCCTAACTATTGCACAATGATTGGTTTTTTTCTCTTATCTGCCTGTTTATGATTCTCACATTGGTTGTGAATAGAAGCAAAAAACACATTGGTACTATCAATGAGCACCTTAATTAAGCAAGTGTTTTTAAACAGCTTTGCTAGTGATCAAAAGCTCTATACCAATCAGGATTCTACACCTGTATAATTGAACCTTCTGAATACATCCCTATATATTTATTTTTATGTGGATTTTTTATGTGAATTTTTTACACATTTGGTGTCACAAATTTTTTATAATTTTACACTATTTTGATTGCTGGATTTTTTAGGAATTTTTACTCACCGCTGGATTTATTTGACTATTTATTCTTATATATTCATTTTCATGCACATTGTGAAGCGCTTCAAATATCATTATTTATATATATATATATATATATATATATATATATATATATATATATATATATATATATATATATATATATATATATATATATATATATATATATATATATATACTCATAAGTTTACATACCCTGGCAGAATTTATGATTTCTTGGCCATTTTTCAGAGAATATGAATGATAACACAAAAAGCTTTTTGGCCACAATCATAAATGCTAAATTTGGAGAGGAGTCAATAAGGCCTATGGTGAAAGGTACGGAGGTGGATCGCTGATGTTTTGGGGATGTGTGAGCTACAAAGGCACAGAAAACTTGGTCAAAATTGTTGGCAAGATGAATGCAGTATGTTATCATAAAATACTGGAGGAACATTTGTATTCATCAGCCAGGAAGCTGCGCATGGGATGTACTTAGACATTCCAACATGACAATGGTCCAAAACACAAGGCCAAGTTGATCTGTCATTGGCTACAGCAAAATAAAGTGAAGGTTCTGGAGTGGCCATTTCCAGTCTCCTGACCGCAATATCATTGAGCCACTCTGGGGAGATCTCAAATGTGCAGTTCATGCAAGACAGCCCAAGAATTTACAGGAATTGGAGGCTTTTTGCCAAGAGGAATGGGCAGCTTTACCATCTGAGAAGATAAAGAGCCTCATCTACAAATACCACAAAAGACTTCAAGCTTTCATTGATGTTAAAGGGGGCAATACATATATATATATATATGTGTGTATATGTATGTATATATATATATATATATATATATATATATATATATATATATATATATATATATATACACACACATATACAGTGCAGGCAGTGTACAGTATATAATACAGTGCATTGAAGTAGTTAAGGGGAACCCTATGACATGTGTATATATATATATATATATATATATATATATATATATATATATATATATATATATATATACACACATATACAGTGCAGGCAGTGTACAGTATATAATACAGTGCATTGAAGTAGTTAAGGGGAACCCTATGACAGAATTAAGAAAAAAACCGGTATGGGTCCCCCCAAAATCCATACCAGGCCCTTTGGGTCTGGTAAAGATTTTAAGGGGAACTCCATGCCAAAATTAAAAAAAAAATTGGCGTGGGGTCCCCCCTAAAATCCATACTAGACCCTTATCCGTGCAAGCAGCCTGGCAGGCCAGGAAAGGGGGGGGGGGATGAGCGAGCACCCCCCCCCCCTTCTGAACCATACCAGGCTGCTTGCCCTCAACATGGGGAGGGTGCTTTGAAGTCCCCCCAAAGCACCTTGTCCCCATGTTGATGGGGACAAGAGCTTCTTCCCAACAACCCTGGCTATTGGTTGTCAGGGTTTGCTGGCGGGGGGTTTATCGGTATCTGGAAGACCCCTTTAATAAGTTGTACCCCTACCCATTCACCAAAAAAAGTGTCATAAAGTAAAAACCACAACAGACTGTTTTTGACAATTTTTTTTTCTTCTTTTTTTTAACAAGTGTCCCGTGATGGCCATCCATCTTCAATCACGCCGCCCGACGGACCTGAAAAATAGGCGACTGCTGTCTTTTGGCTTTGACAGCTGTTATATAGGCAAGGGCGGGGCCACCCGGTGATGTAACTGAGTGACCCCACCCTTTCTGATGCCATGCGTTGTCATAGGGGGCGGGGTCACTTGGTTACGTTAGCGGGTGGCCCTACCCTTGCCTATATAACAGCTGTCAAAGCCAAAAGACAGCAGTCGCCGGGAGGCCCCTTATGGAGATGGAGTTTTTTTGTTTTCTTTCCTATTTTTCAGGTCCGTCGGGTGGTGTGATTGAAGATGGATGGACATCGCAGGACACTTTTTTTTTTTCTTTTTTAGTGAAGGAATTCTCAAAAACTGTCTATTGTGGTTTTTACTTTTTGACGCCTTTTTTGGTGAATGGGTAGGGGTACAATGTACCCGATATCTATTCACATGCGGGGGCGGGATCCGGAGGCCCCCTTGTTAAAAAGGAGCTTCCAGATTCCGATAAGCCCCCCACCTGCAGACCCTGACAATCAATGGCCAGGGTTGTCGGGAAGAGGCTCTTGTCCCCATCAGCATGACCCCAAAGCAGGACCCAAAAGCACCATCCCCATGTTGAGGGCATGTGGCCTGGTATGGTTCAGGAGGGGGGGTTGCTCACTCATTCCCCCCTATCCTTACCTCCAGGCTGCATGCTTAGATAAGGGTCTGGTATGGATTTTGGGGGGGACCCCCACACCAATTCTTTTCTTTTAATTTTGGCATGGAGCTCCCCTTAAAATCCATACCAGACCCAAAGGGGGGAATCTATAATGCTGGGAGCCGGCAATACATTAGAGCTGTGAGCAAGTTTAACGACTTCAGCCCCGGAAGATTTTACCCCCTTCCTGACCAGAGCACTTTTTACACGTTAGTACTGCGTTGCTTTAACTGACAATTGCGCGGTCATGGGACGCTGTACCCAAACTAAATTTGCATCCTTTTTTTCACGAAAATAGAGCTTTCTTTTGGTGGTATTTGATCACCTCTGCGGTTTTTATTTTTTGCGCAATAAACAAAAAAAGAGCAACAATTTTGAAAAAAAAAACAATATTTTTTACTTTTTGCTATAATAAATATCCCCAATTTTAAAAAAATAAAATAAATTTCTTCATCAGCTTTGGTAAAAAATCTCAATAAGCGTATGTTGATTGGTTTGCGCAAAAGTTATAGTGTCTACAAACTATGGGAAAGATTTATGGCATTTTAATTATTTTCATTTATTTTATCTAGTAATGGCGGTGATTTGCGTTTTTTAGCGGTTCTGCGACATTGCAACGGACAGATCGGACACTTTTGACACATTTTTGGGACCACTGACATTTATACAGCGATCAGTGCTATAAATATACACTGACTAATGTGTAAATATCACTGGTAGGGAAGGGGTTAACACTAGGGGGCGATCAAGGGGTTAAATGTGTGTTCCCTCAGTGTGTTCTAACTGCATGGGGATAGGACTGACTAGGGGAGGAGACATATCGTTGTTCCTACTTAGTAGGAACAAACGATGTCTCCTCTCCCCTGACAGGACAGAGATTTGTGTGTTTACATTGGGTCACCCGCTTGGCAGTGGCACGCGTGTGCTCTCTGGCGGCTCTTAACGTGAACCCCGTACCCGTATGGGGTTTCACGCAGGGGTGCCATTCTGCCCCCATAAAAAGATACGAGCCAGTCGGGAACGGGTTAAATTACATAGTTTCCTTTAGAAATGTAATTTTACTGCAACACTGTTCTACACATGACACAGATGCGCCACTTTACAGGCAGACTAAGGGGACCCCCCCAGGCACGATATGTAAAGGAATATTTCATTTTTATTGTTTTACTTTAAGCATTATTAAAATCACTGCTCTTTTTTTGCATTGATACATGTCCCCTAGGGCAGTACCCGGGTCACCATACACTTTTTATGGCAATAACTTGCATCTAAGCCTTTAAAATTAGCACTTTTGAATTCTCATGTTCGTGTCACATAGACTTTAATAGGGTTCACATGTTCGCTCAAACTTTTTGCCTGTTCGTATGTTCTAGTGCTGTAATTGGTGCCAAAGGTGCTTCAACAAAATATTCAAAATTATGAGCAAAGGCTGTGAATACTTTATGTACAGTACATGCGATTTTTTATTTTTTTTAAATTCGAGAAGATTTCAACCAAACGTCTTTCACTTTGTCATGGGGTATTGTATGGAACAAGGCTGTAACATAACAAAATGTGTGTATGTATATGTGTATGTATATGTATATATATATATATATATATATATATATATATATATATATATATATATATATATATACTGTATATAGTATTCCAGCGCAAACAACATTTTCTTTTTAATTTTGTACCACGTTTATGATAAAACTTTAAGCTCATGAACTGCACCAAAACTATAACTGGACACACAAAAAGGGCACGGAATAATAAATATTCCCACTGCGTCACAGCTACTGTAAGCAATACATTTTCCAAGCAAAAATATATGTTTGCGTGAATATGTGCCCGTGCCTTCTCTCTGAGGAAATACCTAATGTGCATTCTGTTGTAAAGTATATCAAATCATCAGCAGGTGATCAGACAATTTGATGATCAGTGGCTTAATGGAAACCGGACTGAAACAACCATTCTAAGTAACCATAGGACAGGACAAATACGTCTTTAAGTCTTAAAATTATTTATCAGTGATAGATCATCTCACTTACACCAAAGTATTATGTTTGAATGTACTTTGTTTTAAGCAAGCATTAGTTTAATGATGTAATGGTTTCCATGGTTTCCATTATCTTTAGTAAAAGTAGACTAAATAGGATTATATGTTAGCATGATCTGAGGGCAACTTGTTCATTAAACTAAAATGGTGCGATGGTTCATGTTTCAAAAGGGAAGTTTGGCTTAAGGGATCATCTTTTCCAAGAACTTGCATCTTTATCATCTGTTGTTTTTAATTAATGGTAGCTAATCAAGAAACAAGCTGTGGAATTACCAAAAACAGAGCAAACATGATCACTGCTAATAAAATGGATCTTATATCTTCTACCAAGACCTACTAGTGAACATAGTGCAGCTATAAAGCTGGAGAAAGAAAATCGTCTGATATCTAACTCAAACAAGATTCAGGCACTCCTTGAATAAGAAATGCCAACCCCCCCATGAATGCGAGAAAAGCCACTGATGTGCACAATTTTAATGACCCCCCCAGCAGTTTGGTCAGAAGCTTCCAAATGTATCATTTAGACTGGATTGAAGGCACTTATTTTACAAATTATTATCTGAAAAGTGTGGTGTGCATTTGTATTCAGCCCCCTTTACTCTGATACCCCTAACTAAAATCTAGTGGAACCAATTGCCTTCAGAGGTCACCTAATTAGTAAATAGAGTCTATCTGTGTGTAATTTAATCTCAGTATAAATAGAGCTGTTCTGTGAAGCTTGCAGAGGTATGTTAGAGATCCTTAGGCTGCATTCACACCTAAGCGTATTGTTTTCAGGCAGAAAGTAGTGCGAATTTTCAGCGATTTTTACTTCGACGTTTGCCACGATTTTGTACAGGTCAAAAGGTCACCAATGTAAAAAAGCAGAAAAACGCCCAAATCTGCCTGAATTGAGCTACAAAAAAAGCTACAGAACTTTTTTGAGTTTCAGGCGTTTGGCTTCAGACGATTTGGAGTGGAGGTGTGAACCATCTCCATAGAGAATAATTGATTTTTTTCTCCTCCAGCGTTTTGGAGCTTTGGGCTTCAAGCTACAAAATGCTGAGGTGTGAATGGGGCCTAAGTGAACAAACAGTATCATGAAGACCAAGGAACACACCAGACAGGTTAAGGATAAAGTTGTGGAGAAGTTTAAAGCAGGGTTGGGTTATAAAATACTATCCCAAGCTTTGAAAATATCCCAAGTTTAAAGCAGGGTTAGGTTTTAAAAAATATCCCAAGCTTTGAACATCTCAGGGAGTACTGTTCAATCCATCATCCGAAAATGGAAAGAGTATGGCACAACTGCAAACCTACCAACCTACCTAAACTGACAGGCCGGGCAAAGAGAGCCTTAATCAGAGAAGCAGCCAAGAGGCCCATGATAACTCTGGAGGAGCTGCAGAGATCCACTGCTCAGGTGGGAGAATCTGTCCACAGGACAACTATTAGTCGTGCACTCTACAAATCTGGCCTTTATGGAAGAGTGGCAAGAAGAAAGCCATTGTTGAAAGAAAGCCATAAGAATTCCTGTTTGCAGTTTGCAAGAAGCCATGTGGGGGACACAGCAAACATGTGGAAGAAGGTTCTCTGGTCAGATGAGACCAAAATTGAACTTTTTGGACTAAAAGCAAAACGCTATGTGTGGTGGAAAATGAACACTGCACATCACCCTGAACACACCATCCCCACTGTAAACATGATGGTGGCAGCATCATGTTGTGGGGATGCTTTTCTTCCGAAGGGACAGGGAAGCTGGTCAGAGTTGATGGGAAGATGGATGAAGACAAATACAGGGCAATCTTAGAAGAAAACCTGTTAGATTCTGCAAAAGACTTGAGACTGGTTCACATTCCAGCAGGGCAATGAACCTAAACATACAGCCAGAGCTACAATGGAATGGTTTAGAACAAAGCATATTCATGTTAGAATAGACCAGTCAAAGTCCAGACCTAAATTCAATTGGGATTCTGTGGCAAGACTTAAAAATTGCTCTTCACAGATGCTCTCCATCCAATCTGACAGAGTTTGAGTTATTTTGCAAAGAAGAATGGGCAAATATGTCACTCACTAAATGTACAAAGCCAGTAGAGACATACCCAAAAAGACTTGCAGCTGTAATTGCAGCGAAAGGTGGTCATACAAAGTATTGACTCGGGGGTGGGGGGGGGCTGAATACAAATAAATGCCACACTTTTCACATATTTATTTGTAAAACATTTTGAAAACCATTTATCATTTTCCTTCCACTTCACAGTTATGCGCCACTTTGTTTTGGTCTATCACATAAAATCCCAATAAAATACATTTCCGTTTTTGCTTGTAATATGACAAAATGTGGAAAATTCCACGGGGTATGAATACTTATTATGCCGTGTACACACGGCCGGACTTTCGACAGACTGAATCACGTCGGACTTTGACGGACTTTTGACGAACTTCCGACGGAGTTTCGACGGACTTCCGTCGAATCGGACTTGTCTACACACAATCACACCAAAGTCCGACGGATTCGACCGTGATGACGTACGACCGGACTAAAATAAGGAAGTTGATAGCCAGTAGCCAATAGCTGCCCTAGCGTCGGTTTTCTTCCGTCTGACTAGCATACAGACGAGTGGATTTTTCGACCGGACTCGAGTCCATCGGAAAGATTTGAAACATGTTCCAAATCTAAAGTCCATCAGATTTTCGACAGAAAAAGTCAGCTGAAGGTCTGATGAAGCCCACACACGGTCGGATTGTCCGCCGAACTCGGTCTGTCGGACCAGTCTGGACGAAAAGTCAGCTCGTGTGTACGCGGCATTAAAGGCACTGTATGGCTTGGGATTCCTGGCTGATAAGTTAATGGGCCTGGATGACATGACTGGTTGCTAGGGAGGTAGACACCCACCACTCTGTTAGCAACCACTGACAACAATAAATCTTTCATATACAGTGGGGACGGAAAGTATTCAGACCCCCTTAAGTTTTTCACTCTTTGTTATAATGCGGCTATTTGCTAAAATCATTTAAGTTGATTTTTTTCCCTCATTAATGTACACACAGCACCCCATATTGACAGAAAAACACAGAATTGTTGACATTTTTGCAGATTTATTAAAAAAGAAAAATTGAAATATCACATGGTCCTAAGTATTCAGACCCTTTGCTGTGACACTCACACATATATTTAACTAAGGTGCTGTCCATTTCTTCTGATCATCCTTGAAATGGTTCTACACCTTCATTTGAGTCCAGCTGTGTTTGATTATACTGATTGGAATTGATTAGGAAAGCCACACACCTGTCTATATAAGACCTTACAGCTCACAGTGCATGTCAGAGCAAATGAGAATCATGAGGTCAAAGGAACTGCCTGAAGAGCTCAGAGACAGAATTGTGGCAAGGCACAGATCTGGCCAAGGTTACAAAAAAATTTCTGCTGCACTTTAGGTTCCTAAGAACACAGTGGCCTCCATAATCCTTAAATGGAAGACGTTTGGGACGACCAGAACCCTTCCTAGAGCTGGCCATCTGGCTAAACTGAGCTATCGGTGGAGAAGAGCCTTGGTGAGGGAGGTAAAGAAGAACCCAAAGATCACTGTGGCTGAGCTCCAGAGATGCAGTCTGGAGATGGGAGAAAGTTGTAGAAAGTCAACCATCACTGCAGCCCTCCACCAGTCGGGACTTTATGGCAGAGTAGCCCGACGGAAGCCTCTCCTCAGTGCAAGACACATGAAAGCCCGCATGAAGTTTGATAAAAACACCTGAAGGACTCCAAGATGGTGAGAAATAAGATTCTCTGGTCTGATGAGACCAAGATAGAACTTTTTGACCTTAATTCTAAGCGGTATGTGTGGAGAAAACCAGGCACTGCTCATTACCTGTCCAATAGAGTCCCAACAGTGAAGCATGGTGGTGGCAGCATCATGCTGTAGTGGTGTTTTTCAGCTGCAGGGACAGGACGACTGGTTGCAATTGAGGGAAGATGAATGCGGCCAAGTACAGGGATATCCTGGACGAAAACCTTCTACAGAGTGCTCAGGACCTCAGACTGAGCAGAAGGTTTAACTTCCAACAAGGCAATGACCCTAAGCACACAGCTAAAATAACGAAGGAGTGGCTTCACAACAACTCCGTGACTGTTCTTGAATGGCCCAGCTAGAGCCCTGACTTAAACCCAATTGAGCATCTCTGGAGAGACCTAAAAATGGCTGTCCACCAACATTTACCATCCAACCTGACAGAACTGGAGAGGATCTGCATGGAGGAATGGCAGAGGATGCCCAAATCCAGGTGTGAAAAACTTGTTGCATCTTTTCCAAAAAGACTCATGGCTGTATTAGATCAAAAGGGTGCTTCTACTAAATACTGAGCAAAGGGTCTGAATACTTAGGACCATGTGATATTTCAGTTTTTCTTTTTTAATAAATCTTCAAAAATGCCAACAATTCTGTGTTTTTCTGTCAATATGGGGTGCTGTGTGTACATTAATGAGGAAAAAAAAAAGAATTTAAATGATTTTAGCAAATGGCTGCAATATAACAAAGAGTGAAAAATGTAAGGGGGTCTGAATACTTTCCATCCCCACTGTATAGTGGCAGTAAAAATACCATTAGTACACATCAGTAAAAAGTTTGGGATTGGGACAAACAGCCAAAGTTTAGTCTGAACTTGTGTTCAGAACTAAACTAAACTTCAAGCTTAACTGCTTGCCGACCGGCGCACGTCGATGTACGTCGGCAGAGCGGCATGGCTGGGCAAATGGGCGTACCTGTACGTCCATTTGAATTTCCCGCCGTGCCCGTGCGTGCGCGCCGGCCGGCAGCTCCGTGAGTCGGGTCGCGGGTCCCGCGGACTCGATCGCCGCGGGGATACCCGCGATCGCCTCACGGAGCGGATGAACGGGGAGATGCCGTTGTAAACAGCATCTCCCCGTTCTGCCTAGTGACAAGTGTCACTCGATCTCTGCTCCCTGTCATCGGAGCAGAGATCAGTGACGTCACCCACACAGCCCATCCCCCTACAGTTAGTAATCACTCCCTAGGACACACTTAACCCCTCCCCGCCCCCTAGTGGTTAACCCCTTCACTGCCAGTGTCATTTACACAGTAATCAGTGCATTTTTAATCGCACTGATCGCTGTATAAATGACAATGGTCCCAAAAATGTGTCAAAAATGTCCGACATGTCCACCATAACGTCGCAGTCACAATAAAAATCGCTGATCGCCGCCATTACTAGTAAAAAAAAATTTATTAATACAAATGCCATAAAACTATCCCCTATTTAGTAAACACTATAACGTTTGCGCAAACCAATTAATAAACGCTTATTGCGATTTTTTTTACCAAAAATATGTAGAAGAATACGATCGGCCTAAACTGAAGAAAAAAAATGTTTTTTTTATATATTTTTGGGGGATATTTATTATAGCAAAATGTAAAAAATAATGCGTTTTTTTCAAAATTGTCGCTCTTATTTTGTGTATAGCGCAAAAAATAAAAATCGCAGAGGCGATCAAATACCACCAAAAGAAAGCTCTATTTGTGGGAAAAAAAGGACGTCAATTTTGTTTGGGAGCCACGTCGCACGACCGCGCAATTGTCAGTTAAAGCGACGCAGTGCCGAATCGCAAAAAACGCTCTGGTCAGGAAGGGGGTAAATCCTTCCGGGGCTGAAGTGGTTAAAGCTAATTACTATGTACAGCTGCTCCAGATTCTGTTTGCTCCAGTTTTAGTTAACCTTCCTTATGCCCCGTACACACGAGTGGAATTTCCGTCGGAAAAATCTTGGATGGTTTTTCCGATGGAATTCCGCTCAAGCTTGTCTTGCATACACACGGTCACACAAGTTCTCTGAACTTTCGACCGTCAAGAACGCGGTGACGTACAACACTACGACGAGCCGAGAAAATGAAGTTCAATGCTTCCGAGCATGCGTCGAATTGTTTCCGAGCATGCAAGTTTTTTCTGACGGAATTTCTAATCGTTTGTACGGGGCATGATTATCTTGCAGCTCACCTATTCTTAGATGTGAGGGCTGCATTAGTTTTCTTTTTTAGGCTTATTTTCGATTGTTTCACCTGGTGATCCTGCCAACTAAATGTTGTTAATTTTCAACAAAACAAGCTCTCCTGCAAATAAAGTGTTAAGTGTTTACCACTGGTAGGGGTGCGTATAATGATCAGCTGTTATTTATTCATATAAAATCTTTATCCCAAAAGATTCTTCTGTAAATGCAGTGTAAACTGCAGTTTGGCCTCAATTTGTTGGTGTATCGAAATCTGCCCCCCCCCAGACGGACAATGCTGCTGTCCAAAGGTGCTCCCTGTGTTTGATCAAGAGTGGGAGGCACTCTAATACAGGAGGTGTGTTACTGGCCAGATCACCATGTGAAAGCAGAGGAAAAAGAAGCTTAACCACTTGCCGACCAGCCGCCGTCATTATACAGCGGCAGGTCAGCTCTTTCCCGCGAATCGCTGTAGCTGCACGGGAAAGAGAGCCAGAATAGGGATCTGTCAATGTAAACAGACATATCCCCGTTCTGACAGGAGGAGAGAGATCTGCTGTTCCTAGTGATTAGGAACAGCGATCTCTCTCCTCCTCCAGTCAGTCCCATTCCCCCACAGTTAGAAACACCTCCAAGGGAACACATTTAACACCTTGATCGTCCCCCAAGTGTAAACCTCTTCCCTATCAGTGACATTTACACAGTAAATCAGTGCATTTTTATAGCGTCAAAAGCATCCGATCTGCCGGAATGTCGCAGTCCCGCTAAAAATCGCAGATCGCCGCCATTACTAATAAAAAAATAAAAATAAATAAAAACTGCCATAAATCTATTCCCTATTTTGTAGACGCGATAACTTTTGTGCAAACCAATCAATATACTCCTATTGCAATTTTTTTTTACCAAAACTGTGTAGAAGAATACATATTGGCCTAAACTGATAAAGAAATTAGTTTTTTTTACATTTTTTTTTTTGGATATTTATTATAGCAAAAAGTAAAAATAATTGTTTTTTTTTTTTTTTCAAAATTGTCGCTCTTTTTTTGTTTATAGCGCAAAAAATAAAAAGCTGCACGACCGCGCAATTGTCAGTTAAAACGACACAGTGCTGTATCGCAAAAAATGGCCTCCACATCTGAGGATTGATAGGCTGCAATATTTAAGAATTACATTTTTGGTTTTGGGTTTAATACCGATTTGATTCATTATATGACAATGTGACAAAATGATGACAAATATAAAAATTAAGTAATCATGATGGCACATAGCATGACAACTTGAGGGTTACATGAGAATAAAAATAAGATAATAAAAGATTCATGGGGATTAAAAATGATAATGAACAAAAAATGTTCTGTATAATTTACAAAAAAGGTTGTGTTTAATCAAATATTATTATTACTTGTAATTTGAATTGCATCCCTTTCCTTTGGGCAAGTGATAAAACAATTTCTGATTGACATCCTTGTTCATGGTCAGTGACTTTAAGTGTATCTAAAGCCAGCTTTTGTTTTTCAAGTTTTGGATAGAGTGGTGAGGGGTTAAACCCCCTTGACCTGTTTTTACTGCTGTCTGTCCCTGATGGAAATACTCTACCTCTCTCCTTTTGTACTCACAAGGACTGAAAGAAAGTAAAAATACATTTTAATGCAGTTGTAAAAAAAAAAAAAAACTGCAAAAAAAAAAAAACCCAAAGAAAATCTACTCCCTGCAATAATGTGCTAGTATGCATTGCATCCATTGTGATCTCAGGAATGGTATTCTTTATGCCAAAAATGCAGTATCTGTCTTCAACAACTCACTGATTGTATCAACCGACTACCAATAAGATCCATAGCCCTGTATGATCTATTATATGTTTACACATGAACAGGAATCTGGTGTCTTACCTCTGAGCTGTCTGTATCATTGTGATCTTCAAACGCATTGTTGCTAAAGCCAGTCTCCATTTCCTGACCTTCAATAATTTGGCGATTTCTGCTAGAGGTGGACCCAGCCTCCAGTCTACCATCCTGTAGGTCACTAGCCTGTGATGGTGCACGAGAGTGAACCAATACGCCATCTTCGTTATATGACTGGTAACTAATAACATCCAAATCTAAAAGACGACATGATTATGACATGGTATATTAGAATAATGTACATGTGGACAAAGTGTTAGTCTTATTTCACAACTGTGTTTTCAGTTCCTGTACTCTCCTAATGTCCACTGTGCTCAAACATACCATTAAAGGTATTAGTGACCTTTGGGAAAAGTCTGGTAAAGTTTCCAATTTCAGCTGTACCCCATGATGAATTAAAAATCAATTTTTGTCCATCTGTCTCACCAGCCAAATATGTTGATTTTGACTTCATCTACTCTTAGCACGAAGCTCAGTCTTATAATGTGTCTATGTAGATGGAAACTGGCAGTCACAAAAGGTCTACTGCAAAAGCACTTGACCTGCTTGGGCTTGAAATCCATCTAAACTCTAAAGCAGGGGTCTCAAACTGGCGGCCCTCCAGCTGTTGCAAAACTACAAGTCCCATGAGGCATTGCCAGGCTGACCATTACAAGCATGACTCCCACTGCGATTTGTAGCTGCTGACTTTTAGTTTTTTTGGTGGTGGTGGTGGTGGGGGGGGGGGCGAACTCCTCTTTAACGTGATAGTAATACCTCCGTTTTTTAAAGCACCTTCAGTGGCTGATTTAATCATTTATTGAGTATGCATCTCCCTGAACTGTTATCCCTTGTTTGGGCTGGTGCCCAATGCCTAAGGTTTCCTGTTTCAGGGTGGCTCCTTTGTCTAGCAGCAACTTATGGAGCCACCCTTACATACAGGAACTAGAGGTGTGTCTTCCTACAAATTTTGCATCAATAGAAACAGGCAGCCTTGTAGCATAGCAGGGGCAAGGCGCTCCCTGCTCCTCCCTCCTCCTCCCCCTCCCTTATCTAAGCCAACAGACTAACTCCAGGCTGCACTGTTAACTCTTTCCTGTGAAAACAGGAAGCTCAGGGTAGCAGCACCGAAAGAACAAGAGCCAGCACTGAAATTTGTAAACTTCAAGTGCTGGGGTAAGAATTGTAACAGTTTACTGGGGCATGTTCATTTTATTGTGCTCAATGTGTTAGACTAAAAGCACTGAGGGTTTAATTCTACTTTATAGGATAATTTCAACTTTTGGAGCATGTTACGTGTTACACCCATAATTTGAGTGTAAAGTGTAACATGCTCCTGACCTTCCCCCCTGCACCCTTAATCCCCCCTCCCGGTGACAGCAGGTGGGGGATTTTCTCCCTGCACCCGATCAGTGTTAATTTCATCAACAAAACCATTTTTGTCAAAGTTTTCGTCAGCGACATTTTTACAGTGATGAAAACGAATGTACAGCAGATTTTTGTTCATTGACGAAAACTGTGACGGAAATCAAATCCGTTTTCGTTAACGACGAAAATGTGAAGCAGGGACATTTACCCTTGTGAACTAACTTCGGGTTTTCACAGAGCCCCGCCTGCTTCCGCTCCCACAGAGCAAGGGAGTTGCCAGAGACCAGAGCAGCACTGTCTGTGCACTACAGCCAGGCCTCCCGAGTCCCGATGAGATTGTCCCACTCCCGAGTCCCGACTCACGAGACAACCACCAGGCGCCCGCGTCCAAAGCAGACAGCAGAGCAGACTGCGAGTGTGTAGTACATTACAATTACAGCAGGCCTGAGGCCTCCCCTCAGACCACCATCCTTCCAGAGCACTCTGTGTGCATTACAGGCTTCCTCTGACCACTGGCAGTGGCATCCAGGGCACTGTGCATTACAAGCCATCCCTCCAGACCACCATCCAGCACTGTGCAGCAATATATAACGGCTAAATATTGTCTGTGTAGTTTGTTCAAACCATAAATAATACAAAATCAGTTGCTTTTTTTTTTACTCCAGGAGTGTATAATGAGTTTTGAAATTCTAGAGAAATGCTTAAATAATGTGTTATTTAACTAAACACATTCGATTTTAGTCGACTAAAATTTACTGGAGATTTAGTCTTCTAAATACCACTACAACTAAAAAAACACTTGCAGAAGACTAAAATGGGACTAATACTAAAATGCCATTTTAGTCCTAAGACTAAAATTAAATCAAAATTTGCTGCCAAAATTAACACTGCACCCGCTGTCACATTTTATAAAGTAGCACTGCTTTCGGGCGCAGCAATCTGTGAATGAGAGCACTGCGAGTACAGTCAGCCATTGCAGCCGACGGCTTGTAGTTCTCAATGAACTGTGAGGGCGCTGGTGAGCCCATTCATAGCTCATTCAGCTTGTAAACACTCAGCTTGTATCGGAGGTACGGGCTGAAAGTTGTAGGACTTGTCTGCAGGAAGCTGACATTGCACCCTGGCCCTGATCCACAGAAAAAAATAATAAATGCACTTTTTTTCCTGAAAAAATATGTGCCTTTATTATTTTTTCCCAAAAGGTGAAAGGTTAGCCTTAAAGTTCTCATGCACTGTTGTATTACAAGCAGCTACAACAGCTGCAAAGGGTCACAACACTGCAATGATTTCATTCTAAAAGAAGATTCTGCTGCCAAGATCACCAGGTAATACAACAAAAGTGCTGTCTTAATGGTATTGGCAGACTATCATATATGCGCTTTACTTTAATATTTAAATGTATGGCTCCTTGTACAGCACTATGGGTTTCATATCAAAACACTGACTCAAGTTTCATAGCTAGAAAGCAATTTACCAAAAGTGGACACGGTCTATCAAACTGGGGGTGGAATTTAGGTAGATAAAACAAAAGAATACGGTAAATGCATTCTGACAAGACATCACCTATTATTTCATAGCAATTGAAATGGCCAAAAGAAGCAAACAAAGACATGCAGCTCTAATCCTAATAAGCAAACCTATACCTTTTCTGCAGTGCTTTATACCACCAAATATAAAAAATAAAAAAAAATAATGGAATTAAAAAAAGAAAAACAAGCCAGCATATTTTACAATTAATTGCTAAAAAAATAATCTAATATAACTTTAACAAAGTAATATATTCATGCAAGTGCAATTAACATTATAGTTTGGCATATACGGAAACTAAGGTATACAATGTTCAAAAAAAATGATCAAATTAAGAAAAAAGTGCAGTTGCAAAAAAGAAAATATTAATATAATTAAATTCATGCTCTGTAAATGTGAGAGTGCTGCAGATTCAAAGCATTTCTACCATTAGCGATACCTTCACATTCAGAAGCCTCTGTGCTCAGCTCCTCATGGTTTGATAGCAAGCGGTTGAACTTTGGCTTGCTGTCAGAGCCAGCCTGTGTTGCCTTTTCAGATACGTTGGAGCGAAAGCTCTGAGAACGCGACACTGAAATTTGAAATTGCTTATACACCTCTTCATCACTGTCTGAAGATGTGGTTAGTTCGTCATCATCCCCATAACTGCTCACTAGGAGAGATAAAATATTTGGTCTACATGTTTCTGCTAAACCAAAAACACTAAATGGGTCATGGGTTCTGCAGTCTATGGGAGTCCAACTACTGTGTACCTCACTCCATGATCCTCTATGCTCCCAAGTACAGCCAGCTATATATCATGGAAGACAAGGCAACTACTATATACATCACCCCACGCAGAGCCAGCTTTAGACCTGGGGGGGGCCTTAGACCTTGTTGGTTTATATTCTCAATGACAGTCACACATTTTTACAATGCACGACAGAATGTCATACTGAGGTCACGCATGCCCACACACACACAGTCATAGTGCTCTATGTGTGGTTTGCTTAAACCGGCAATTATTTTTTGAAAAATGATACAACATACCAGTCCAGGGTTTTACAGATGATGGCCGGCAAAATATTACTTCCTAAGATACATTTTATAAAAGAAAATATGTTTTTTTATTATACATTTTATATTTTTTTTATTATTTTATCTATAATTTTTATATTGTTTTTTATAATTTTGGTATAGAGGGGGCCCTTGCAATTGCCCCTTATAAATCCAGCCCTGACCCCATGATCATGGTCCCTGGTCTAGTCAGCTATACATCATATTAGATAACAAAACTACTACTTCTCCCCATAAATTTCTATATTACAATTGTGTATTATAGAGACATCAACTTGGATACCATATGCTGCAGAGCCCTGTTGGACCATTCAATGGTAATAATTAAATACACTTCTTGTTCATGCAAGCTATAAAAGCATCCTCAGAGAGCCAATGAAAAATGAGTTTGCCCAAAAAGATATACCAGTTATACACACTGGGGACTTAAAACATTATCTTTTGGATTCTTCTTTTCCTTGAGGCTCCTGTATGAAGAATATTTTTCCAAAATCCCATCTCCTTAACCCTGCCATTGAGTCCTAGTCATCCTGCTGTTTTCTATATATTAACAAATAGATGCAAAATCCTGCAAGAGAAGTTAAAATTCCAGGTAAGAGTTGTAACAAGTGGGTAGAAATTTACTCTAATGCGGAGGCTTCACCTATGCTTGTTTAAAGATTTAGCAAATGGGTGGGTTAACCAGCTTCTATCAAAAATGAAAATATTGTCCTGTGCAGATGGTTTGTTTAATAGGATTGCAGTATTTTATGCTTCTTTGTAAGATAACTGTACTTTTAATATGGTCCTCCTTTAAACTGCAATTTTTTGGGAAAAAATACACTGTAATGAATTAAAAATGAACAAAACAATATATAACCCAATTTTTTTGTAAAATATGAAAGATGATGTTACACAGAGTAAACAGATACCTAGCATGTCATGCTTTAAAATTGCGCACGCTCGTGGAATGGCACCAAACTATGGTACTTAAAATTCTTCATAGGCGATGCTTTAAAATGTTCTACAGGTTACCAGTTTAGAGTTACAGAGATCTAGTGCTAAAATTATTGCTCTCGATCTGACGTTCGGGCCGATACCCCACATTGTGTGGTTTGAATACAGTTTACATATGTAAGCGTGACCTATGTATGCGTTCACCACTGTGAGGACGGCGGCGGTTTATTTTTTTATTTTTTTTACTATTTATTTTATTACATTTCTTTTTACACTGTCCCTTTAAAAAAAAAATGTGATCACTTTTATTGCTATCGCAAGGAATGTAAACATACCTTGTGATAGAAATATGCAGTGACGAGCTTTATGTAGGGATCTGGGGTCAATAAGACCCCAAATCTCTCCTCTACAATGTAAAGCAGGGATATGTAATTAGCGGACCTCCAGCTGTAGTCCCATCATGCCTCTGCCTCTGGGTGTCATGCTTGTGGCTGTCAGAGCCTCGCTATGCCTCATGGGACTTGTAGTTCTGCAACAGCTGGAGGTCCACTAATTGCATATCCCTGATGTAAAGCATTAGATAAAACAAAAAAAAAAAAACATTTATCTAATGCCTTGAAAAAAAAAATAGCCTTCTTTAAATTGGGCCGGACGTGACGTCATGATGTCACGCCGGTCCTCCTAAGCCATAAAGATGAGCAGAAGCCATCTTACCTCTGCTCCTCTCTGTGACCAGCAGCCGCAACTGCCGGATTGGTTTTTGGGCTTCCTGATCCGCCAGGTGGGAGTGGGGGTGACCCCTCCCACTGCTTCTATATTTGATCCGGGGGTGAATCCACTGCTCGGACCACTTTTATCGGTTGAGAATTGCTGGCTGAAAGAAACAATACTTCTTTTCAAGACCTCCTTAGCGGGCCATAATCAAAAGACGTCCTCGGTAGGAGGTGGAATACCGGGGTTATAGCTGCAGCAATATTCCATAACCCCGGTATTCCATCCCCTACTGAGGACATCTTTTTATTATGGCCCGCTATGGAGGTGCTTAAAATGAAGACGCTGCTCAAACCGACCCAGTGCTTCAGATGTAAAAGGTAGCTGTGTATGACCTCAGCCAGCGCTGCCCGGCCACGTCCCTTGATGTGTGGACTTGGTCACGGAGTTCAGGGGACGTGGTTGGAGCAGCGCTGGCTCAGGCCATACACAGCTACCTTTACATCTGAAGCACTGGGTCGGTTTGAGGGGCGTCTTCATTTTATATATGTCTATACTCCTAAATGAGTGCGACGATGCCTGCTCCCACATTCTGAACACCGGAACGGAGATTTGTCTTCCTCCCATTTTGAGCGGCGCTCTAAGATTGTACATGGTCACTAAATCTACAGTTATCCTTTAATAGACTGTCTCTTAAAAGTATTCAATATATTTTGGGCAGAGGATGAAAGCCTCCTTAAAACATGCCTTTGCATTGTTGCCAAAAGGATGAATTTTAAGTGATGTTATTCTATCTGTTTCATTTCTCAACACTAGCCTCTGTCAGAATTTTGTGTTAGCCCTGTTGCCTCTAATATTTAAGAAGTCATCCTTCAACTCTAGACATGCAGCAAGGAGAGAGGAAGATCGCTGGAGGAACTTTGCAGTGCTGACTCTTCAGGTTGTAAAAAGTAAGTGCAGTTTTATGCAACAAACATTTTTCCAATGACTTTGAGTAGAGGCCTTTGAGTAATTATTCCTTTTTAAAAAAAAAAACATTTTATCAGTCAGTTCGGATGCAAAATTAGATATTTTCTAATACATTTTGCCAATTTTGCTTTTGTGCTAAAGATGGACATTTATTTAGGGCTAGCAGGTGGTGATTTTCAAGAATGATCTTCCACTTGCTCCTGCTTTATTTCCTGTGCAGTAAAATGCTCCAGATGGGCAGGAAATACCAGAATACACAATCTGCTGGTTCTCCCTTTTGTATAGTATTGTCTGCTTTAGTCAGCAATACTTATGCCCCGTACACACGATCGGACTTTCCGACAACAAAACCGTGGAATTTTGTTCGAAGGGTGTTGGCTCAAACTTGTCTTGCATACACACGGTCACACAAATGTTGGCCACCAATTACGAACGTAGTGACGTACTACGTGTTTTTTCTGCTCTTTAGCGCCACCCTTTGGGCTCCTTCTGCTAATTTTGTGTTAGTAGAAATTTGGTGAGTGTTGATTCGCGCTTTTCTTTTTGCGTTTTTCATTTAGCGCTATTATTATTATTCTTGATATCACTTGGAAAAAAAAAGCCTTTGAAAAATCGTTTACAATAACTTCATCGGTATCACCAGCAAAGCAGCTTCATTATTATCCCATTAAAGAAGAAGAGAATGTGCGCTGCATTTTAAGATTTCATAATTTGCCACGTCACGAATGTTAATTCTCCATTACGAACGCTAGTTTACAAGACCGGCCGCTTCTGCTTCTGAGCATGCATGTTTGTACTCTGGACGTTTGTCCGACGGACTTGTGTACACACGATCGGACAATCCGACAACAAACATTTGTTGGCGGAAAATTTGAGAACCTGCTAGCCAACATTTGTTGGCGGAAAGTCCGCCAACAAATGTCCGATGGAGCATACACACGGTCGGACTTACCGCCAACAAGCTCACATCCAACATTTCCCTTCGGAAAATCCGATCGTGTGTACGCGGCAAAAGGCTGCCATTAAGCATGCAGGCAAAGCTGGCCTAATGGCAGTGATGTCATCCTATTCCTTACCCTTACTTCACCAATCAAGGATGCCATCCTTACCTTTTACCTACAATGTACTTTCTTGTTCTGGGTTATTGACCAACTGAAAAGTGGAACCAGGATCACAATGACAGCCTGTTACTTGCACTTTAAAAAACAATAGCATATACAGTATTCTTTTCCTGACAGATTCCCTTTAACCCCTTTACACCGGCTCCTGCCAGCCCTTTAGGGGTTTGGCAGGGGCTTGTGACCATGTGACTGCCTTGATTGGCTGTCACGGCGGTCACATGATCGGAAAACTCCCGATCATAAGAAGCGATCGGGAGCTTTTCATGAGCCGCTAGTCACTGTGCCGGTAGTAGGCTTTTTTTTTTTCCAGAGAATAGCTGCAGGAACTCCGCTCTTCTGAGTCACTTCTTGTCTCCGCCCCCTACCCACCTCCCAGTACTGCCCCTTTTAGAGAATACAGAACCAAGTAAAATTTTGTGGTGCTAAGTAATTTGTAAGGAATTTGTTAATAACAAGAAAAGCAATAAAGTAGACCCCCCAACTCCGAGCATCAACCCTTGGTTCCACCCCCTACTCACCTCCCAGTACTGCCCCTTTTAGAGAATACAGAACCAAGTAAAATTTTGTGGTGCTAAGTAATTTGTAAGGAATTTTCTAATAACAAGAAAAGCAATAAAGTAGACCCCCCCCCCCCACAGCCAGCAGCAATAGGCCCTCCGTAGCAACAATAGACCCCCATCAACAATGGACCCCAACAACAATAGACGCTGGCAGCAGCAACAGTTTTCCTAGCAGCCAGTCCAGCATCAATAGACTCTCAAGCAGCCAGAAACAATAGACCCATCCCTGAACAGCAATAGATGCCCATCAGCAACAATAGCCCAACCAGCAACAATAAATCTCCCCAGTAACAATAGCCTGCCACTCAAAAAATATTTCATGCCATCCAGCAACAATAGATAATCAGCAACCAGCAACATTAGGCCCCTCCCTCAACAGTAGATCCCTTTCAGCAACAATTGACCACCCCCAAACAACAATAGATCCCCCACTAACAATAGACCTCCCCAGCAACATTAGACTGCCATGCAAAAATAGATTCCCTCCAGGAACAATAGATCCTTCAGCAGCAAGCATCAATAGACCCTTCAGCACACCCCAGCATCCCATGCCATTATCTACATTGAGTGCTGTAGGTGCCGGAACTGCGTTCCCCTGCATTCCCACAAAAAAAAGCCCTGGTTCTAAGGAAGTAGGAACCCTTGTTTACCAGGTCTCTTACATGGCAAGCTCTAACAGGTAGGTCTTGCACATGACCAGTGTAGTCAAAATGACCCCCAAGAATTAACTGTTATGCACCTAAACTCCAACCCACTTTAATATCCACTTATAATAATTGAGTCCACACCTTGTTTTGGAGTATAAATGGCCATAACAGCTTTTATTAGACAAACCAACCAGATAACTCCACTATCAAATCAACATACAACCCATACCATAACATTTTTCCCAGTTCGTTGGTCTCTGCCGGCGACCCACCTTGTTTACCAAATATGTATACCAACAAATATATATACCACCACGCACTGCGGGTACCATTTTGAAAACCGTTAGGCCTCCCGCTGTAGCTGCTCGGAGACACCCCCTTTCCCGCAGTGCCACCATCTCCTTATTCCATCCACCATGATGGAATACACCGGAGGGGCTGATCTTACCGATGAGCCCCCCACCCCTTTTTGGATTACCAACTTCTTACTGCCACCGTCAGAGACCAACAAGCAACTCCGCCACCCTCTGTAAACACCCATTATATGCTGTTATGACGACCGTCTTCCACCTGAAATACAGAAAGAAAATCATAACAAACACCCAACATACATTGTATACACCTCTGATTTTATATATCTATATATAGGGAGGGAGGGTGGGAAAACTGCCTCCTCCAGTGTCTTCTTTCTCTCCACTGCCCCTTCCTGGCTCCACCTCTCCCCTTAAGTAATGCCACTCCCCTTTCACAATTTCCTATCTTCCCCCACCCTTCCTAGACACTCCCATTCCCCATTTCTAATTAACCCCTCTTGTGTCTCCTTCTCCACACTGTCATGCCCGGCCCTCCTTTATCATTCCTTCCTCATTTTCACTCCGGGCCTCCCTTGACCAGTGTAGTCAAAATGACCCCCAAGAATTAACTGTTATGCACCTAAACTCCAACCCACTTTAATATCCACTTATAATAATTGAGTCCACACCTTGTTTTGGAGTATAAATGGCCATAACAGCTTTTATTAGACAAACCAACCAGATAACTCCACTATCAAATCAACATACAACCCATACCATAACATTTTTCCCAGTTCGTTGGTCTCTGCCGGCGACCCACCTTGTTTACCAAATATGTATACCAACAAATATATATACCACCACGCACTGCGGGTACCATTTTGAAAACCGTTAGGCCTCCCGCTGTAGCCGCTCGGAGACACCCCCTTTCCCGCAGTGCCACCATCTCCTTATTCCATCCACCATGATGGAATACACCGGAGGGGCTGATCTTACCGATGAGCCCCCCACCCCTTTTTGGATTACCAACTTCTTACTGCCACCGTCAGAGACCAACAAGCAACTCCGCCACAGCCTGAAAGAGTGACCAACTTACTCTTGAAGGCACCACCACACCCACAGGGCCCTTTGAATCCCTTCCTGCAAGCCCAGTCTAGAGGTCAACCCCACATCTGAAAGATAAACTCCATCCTTAATCAAATAGAGCCCAACATTGGTCTCTAATTCTAGATGCCCAATGACTAAACCTACATTATTAACCACGACCTCCCCACCACTTTGTTCATGCATATGCATGTTTTCTGAATGCTAGTCACTGATCTAGCCCATCTCCAAACTGTCCGGGCAAATATGTCCGACCATATCAGCAGAGTACCCGGAAAATCAGCCTTTAACTGCAGAAAATCAGCCTAGATGTCTGTGATCAGTTCCCTGACCGGACGTACCCCCCAAGCCACTACCCCTTGCATGGATTACCAAAACATCAGGAGGTCTGTCCAACTTGCATATCACACCACTTCACAAACTACTCTCTCCCACCTCATACCAAGCATACCCAACCACCGCAAATAAGCTTCTTTCCGCGAAATGCCCAATCCCAGCAAACCTAGAAATGACCGAGGATCCAAATGAGGCGTGTGGAACCTCCATCTGAAAATGAGGCGTGTGGAACCTCCATCTGAAAATGAGGCGTGTGGAACCTCCATCTGAAAGGAGACGACAAAACATCCAGGTAGCAATACTCCAGCATATCCCCCACATACCGACAACCTCATTTAAAACACCCCGTAAATCCGGTTTACCTCCCCTTGTTCTCTCTCTTTAAAATTTGTTTTTTTTTTTTTTTTTTTTTTTTTTTTTTTAATGCGGAATCTTCTTGATTCCCACCTCCCGTTCCTCCGCACCGCCGTCTCATCCTACCCACATCTGGCAGCTTCGGTAGCCGCCCCTATGTGGAAGGAGTGTGAAGCGTTTTGTTTCCCCTCCAAGCCTGCCCTGAAAAGGCATCTGCTGAACACCGACATAATTAGGAATTTTTGATAGATAGGACCCATCTTTATGCCTTAGACATAAAATGCCAGCGAAGACACTGCAGTAAACAGTAAGACCTCATAGCTTGAGATACATACTGAACACAACATCCCACACATGGCCCTCAGATTGGCAAACGTGACAGGCCGTCTCATAACCAATCTCATGTGACCCCACCGGAAAAACCCCCCCTTTTTTTTTTTTTTTTTTTTTTTTTTTTATAACGCCTGTTTCCCAAACTTTTTTGTTGCGTCCTCTTCCCCCATCAGTTGTAAAATCATGAAGGCCTACCATCTTCCGCTCGATGGCAGAAACCAATTCCCCACGTTCCATGCTCCTAGACACAAATACAAAAACCCACAACCTTACCTCCGCCCTGTCCTTACCAATCTTGGCCTCCTGTACCATTAACAACCACTCCTTCCATACCTTAGTATAATGCGCCCACGTGGCTACACTCACTGACTGCCGAATCCATCCCGTGGCGCTCCAATGCCAGCTCCCCGATCCAATCCGTGCAAGGGACTCCCTCCTGCTCTGCGCCCGGGGTCAACTCACTGAATCTGTCCCACTGAAAGCGATACCGTGCATCAGCCAGTGTATTATACACTCCAGGTATGTGACCAGCATAAAAGAAAATGTGCAATCCCAAGCACCTCAACACCAACCTACGCCATAGCCTTAGTACATGTGGTGATGACGCCAACATGCGGTTGATCACCTGGACCACCCCCTTGTTGGCACCATTCAGTCTCATTTCATATTCCTACAAGCCTCACCCCCAAAGTTCCACCGCCGGTACTACTGGAAAGAGTTCCAGTAACACCAGGTTACGCGAACCCTGCCTCCACCCATACTTGCGGCCAAGGACCCGCACTCCACTGCCCTTGAAAAAAACGCCCCATAACCCGTAGCTCCTACCGCGTCTGTAGTTAAATCCATGTCACAGTTACTCACCGGGCCCAATATCCACACCGATCTGCCGATGTACAACTCCAGAAACTCATACCATACCTTCAAGTCCTCCCGGTGTTCCCTATTAAGCCTGACCAAATACATAGTTGCCATGACCCCTACCGTTGCTGCCGACAGCCGTCGACAGAACACCCTCCCCATTGGGATTATCCTACAAGCGAAAGTCAACTTACCTAGTAACGACTGCAAAGCCCTCAACTGGACTTACCGCAGTCTGTGGATCCCTCGAATTACTTTGTATAAGTGCTCCAACCTACCTCTGTTCAGGCGACATTCCATTGTTTCAACGTCTACCACTATCCCCCCAAGGAACTGAGTTCCGTCGTCGGGGCTTCTGTTTATCCTCTGCTAAAGGCACTCCAAAAAACCTGCTCGCGAAGTGCTGCAACGTGGATAGCAGAATCGCACACACGTCGGGGGCAGGGGGGGGGGGGGCCCAAGCACCGAAAGTCATCCAAGTACTATATGACCGAATCTAGGCCCGACACATCCCTAACCACCCCACTCCCGAAATGAGCTAAATGCTTCAAACATTCACCATAAATGAAGCAACCCATAGGTAAGCACTTGTCTACATAAAACTGTTCTTGCCAATAACAACCCAACGGCCGGAAACTATCCGGATGCCCGGAAGCAAGCGGAAGGCGGATTCTATGTCCGACTTGCCCTCAGTGCCCCTTTTGCCATATTTCCTCACCCACCGTACTGCCACGTCAAATGACGTGTAAAACACAGTGCATGCTTCCGGATCAATAAAATCATTCACCGACCCCCCTTAGGAAATGACCAATGATGAATAAGTCGGAACTTGTTCGGTTCCTTCTTAGGCACCACCCCCAAGTTGAAACAACTAAATCCTGTATAGGTATTATCCGCAAACGGCCCCCCATCCGACCCAAAGCCACTTCCTTCGCCAATTTATTTTCCCCCCACTACCCCCGGTTGTTCCCATGCATCCTTCTAATTTCTTGTCAGTGGTGGAACCACTGCCCATGAACATGGTATGCGAAAACCTTCCCCAAAACCCCGTGACCAATAGCCTCGCCGCTACCCTGTCCAGATACCTACTTGGAAAAGGCTGCCTCCTTTTCTCCTTTCCGGCGTTGTCCCTTCCATGTGCAGGCTCGCTGGGACGCCTCCCTGGTTTGAAGCACTCGTGCTTAAACTTACAGAACCCCCCAAATTTACAATTTGTAAACGTCCGCGGAATCAGCCTGTACCTCCTTTTTCTTCATCCCCTTTCTTGGAATTATCCGGTGTTACCCTATCACAGGTTAAATTTCAACCTTGACAATCTTATCCCGAACCTCCTGCTTTAAGTGTGTTCCCAGTGGACCCTCAAAGCACACGTATACCTCGCCCTTCGCCGCATCCGCAATACTCACCACCTCCACTCTGGCCGTTGTTGCCGCCCCCTCTGTAGCCCCCTTTTTCTTGCCCCGCTCCTTCTGCTGCCGCCCCCGAGGGGTCCGGCACCCTCTGCACCCTTACCCTAGTCGCCATAGCACCTCTTTCCCCGGTTACCGTTCCCGTCCAAGGGGCCACCTGTGGCGGCTGTTCCTGTCCCAGTTCAAATCTACCCACCAAAATTCTGCAATCCTTCCAATAAATGCTTCAATTGCGCCCCTGATCCAGAACTGGCCGGCCTTGGAGCCGCCAATTGCTGATCAGACCCCCCCCCCGTTATCCCCACTATACCCGCTGTTACGACCCCTAACAAGTCATGTAATGCCTTAGTCAAAGGTAACTCATTGCTGGACTCACCGGGCTGTCTGGGAGCTCGCCCCCACCGCCTCCGATTGGTCTCTCCTGCTGGCACTTGTTGTTCTTCGCCATCGGACACCTCCCCTTCCGAGCGATCGTCCTGCTCCCTGACGGTTGGCGTTGTCAGCCCCCCGGGTGAAGAGGCCCCGGAAGCCGTGAAGATCTGATCGTATAAGGGCCGACTCTCTCCTGCTGCTATACTTCTCCCTGCACCGCCACTAGGAGTCACTCTGGCTGCACACCGACCAGCCTGCTTGTGACCACCACCGCCATCCTTTTGTCCATGTGCCAGTCTGTTGGCTAAGCCCCCGCCCACCCGCAGCCTTGCTGGCCACTCTAATCCCCCTCCGGTGGCCACTGTGTCCTCACTAGTCCCCCCTTTACTCCCTGCCTGTTCTGCCGCCCCCATGTGTTAAACCCTCACTCTGAGGCCTGTGACACCCTGGCGGGGAAGCGGCGCCATAACGGCCCGTGGCCCCGCCCCCCGGAGTAGGCCTGCGGCGTGCAGACCGCCCGGGCCCTGTGTTATCCACCTGCTGTGTCCGCTTCGCTGGGGGCGCTGATCGGTCCCCCCGAGGGCTCACTGCCTGCCGAGCGGGCCGCGATGGCGGTCCTGGTGAAAAAAACGCGCCGAAGGCCGCGACCTCCGCACGCGATGGGTCTCTTCCCCTGTCCACGATCCCCCTCCTCACCCAATATCAGGGCCCCGACTTGCCTCTTCAGCCAGTCCACTCCTCTCTTCGCCGCCGCAGCCCTCATCCTCGTCAGGATGGTGTCCTGTCTGCCATGCTGATGCTGGAGGAGCAGTGAATAAAACTGCCTCCTCCAGTGTCTTCTTTCTCTCCACTGCCCCTTCCTGGCTCCACCTCTCCCCTTAAGTAATGCCACTCCCCTTTCACAATTTCCTATCTTCCCCCACCCTTCCTAGACACTCCCATTCCCCATTTCTAATTAACCCCTCTTGTGTCTCCTTCTCCACACTGTCATGCCCGGCCCTCCTTTATCATTCCTTCCTCATTTTCACTCCAGGCCTCCCTTTATAGTCATTAACAAGTCAGTCTCCCTCCCACAGTGCAGTCTCTAACTTGGCAATGTAACAGGAAAGCCTCTGTCAAGCTATTTTTTAATAAGATAGTCTCTTATATCTCCCTCACTCTCTTATTCTAATCCCACTGATACTCACCTGTGAATTCTCCTTCCCAAGAACCCCAACCCCGGTATAATTAGCACATGTGCCCACCCAAACTAATGACCACCCATGATTCTTCACTCACGTATGATTTCCCTACCCCTTACTGTTATTTATTATTCTCACGTTTTAACATGAAACCACCATTTTATTTATTACATCATGTTCACTATTATTTTTCTTATTTACTTTATCATACACATTTTCTACACAGAAATCACACAACTTTGATCATTTGGTATATGCAACATTCTAGATTTGATCATTTTATACACCAGTGCAAACCTCTTTAATGCCTCTACAATTTTTTATTTATTTTTTTTTTGCACATAATTTCATTTCTGATACTGAACAAGTAAACACATATTTGCTATATAAAATTGTACAGAACAGTATAGTCATGCAGCATACTTAATCATCTCAGCTCCAAAAAGAGGCAGAAAACATGTGATGCGTCTAAATTATTTCTGTTCAGATGCTGACATTCTCTGTGGTTTCATTAAAAGACTTGGAGGACGTTCATAGCTTTTTATCCCATTAAAAAATAAACATTGAAGAAAAAAAAAAAAGAAAAAAAAAACCTTACAACACAGGCCTCTACAGAATGGCCATTTTATGCTCTTGAATACAAAAAAAAGGACACTTTAGAAAAATGCATAGAGCAAGGTGACCTTTCAGTCGATCCATATTGTATTTGAAGTGCAGCTTACCAAGAAAATAGCTTCGGGAAAGTACCACAAGATGAATATAAAGGTTGCATGTTTAGACCACTAATTATACAAGTAACTGTGTAAAAAATACATTATTTATTAGTAAAAAAAATAAATGGGATTTTGAAACAATTTAAACCAACATGAAATAAATGTAACTTGTGAAATAAGCATATATTATAGTGTATCTATATTTTTCAACACACATAGAATTGCCGCATAAGCCAAAATTTTTTCTTTTTTTTTTTTAATAGCGTGGGGAAGAGATAGAATCTCTGGGAGGGATTTATTGCTGTTTGTGCCCCTGTTCTGGAAACTGCCCATAGGACAGGTGGCAGAGGGAACAGAACAAAGAGTAAAAGAGTAAATCTCTCTAACTAGGATGCATATTTGTCTTCTAAACCTTCCTACTAAAGTGCAGGGGCATTATAACCTGTTTTGGGTATTCAATATTCAATTGCTGTTTGTGTCTCCGATTTCCCCCTGTCACTTTTGTCCTGGATGTACAGTCCAAGCAAACATCCAAGAGACCAAAGTCTTTAATGCTAGAATTAGATCATAGTAGAAAAAAAAAAAACACATTCCCGGTAACGGCGCCACCCTCCCCCCCCCCCCACTTCCACCACCACCAAGGTGATCTAAGGGCCTGGGACTGACGTAGCGGGTCCTGCCAGGTAGAGGGGAGGAAGCAGGGCAGACACACATCTTTGTTTGACGTCACTTCTATGTTCATCTCTCAGTGTCCCCGGCTAGCATGCCTGGGAAAGAATGTATTTAAATGCGATCTGCATTTTATTACATTTAGTGGAGTACAGGCCCAGATATCAAGCAATTGAGCTGCAACTTTGAAAATGACTTGCTAAGCTATTGGTAGACTTGCCAGGTTTCACAGGTTTCTTGCACAAGTGCAGCAAGTCTGCATTGCATGATTCCAGATCAACTTTTTTTGCAAACTCTCTGCAAGTCTGTTGCAAGTTCTGGTTCAGTTATGTTGTGCAATAGTCATCCCACCACAGGGGGGCACTGTGGCTGAATTTTCATGCTATAGACTCTCCACCAGGGCCGGTACAAGGGGGGGGCGGAAGGGGCAGATGCCCTGGGCAGGACCATTTACTGGAGGAAGAGGGGCGCAATAGAAGTGCCAGTGAACCGGCCGCGCTAAATAGATAATTGACAACATGTGCCGAGTGCGCTCCTGCACCCGGCACAAGCCTGAGACCAGCCCCGCCTCTCATTTCCCTATCAGGCGGAGTTTCTGTCCTGCATTGGAGGTGCGCGGCGATCTACCCGTCAATCGCCGACAGCTGGCGCCTGACGGGTAGATCGAGATGCATGCAGAGAAGCGCAGGAAGCATCTGTGAAAAGTTCGCTCTCATGTCACGCTGCTCCCCAGCGGCCCCTCCTCTTTTCTCGTCCATCCCTATTTGCTTGTGACATCATCTGTGATGGACGAGAAGAGAGGAGGGGCCACCGGGGAGTAGCGTGACATGAGAGTGAACTTATCACAGATGCTTCCTGCGCTTCTCTGCATGCAGGCTAGTAAACAATGTGCCCCATAATGTGCTATGTGCCCTGGTGTGCCCCATGATGTGCCCCATGATGTGCCCTTATGTGCCCCATGATGTGTCCCATAATGTGCCCCATGATGTGCCCTGATGTGCCCCATAATGTGCCCTGATGTGCCCCATAATGTGCCCCATGTGCTATTATGTGCCCTGATGTGCCCCGTGCCCTGATGTGCCCCGATGTGCTATGTGCCCTGATGTGCCCTAATGTGCCATATGCCCTCCATGCCCTGTTGTGCCATGTGCCATGATGTGCCCCGTGCCCTGATGTTCCCCGTGCCCTGATGTTCCCCGTGCCCTGATGTGCCCCGTGCCCTGATGTGCTATGTGCCCTGATGTGCTATGCCCTGTACCTTGATGTGTTGTGCCCTGATGTGCTCCGTGCCCTGATGTGCTATGTGCCCTGATGTGATCCATGCCCTGATGTGCCCCGTGCCCTAATGTGCTATGTGCCCTGATGTGCTATGTGCCCCGTGCCCTGTTCCCCGATGTGCTGTGCCCCAATGTCCTGTGCCCTGATGTGCCCCGTGCCCCGATGTGCCTTGTGCCCCGATGTGCTGTGCCCCAATGTCCTGTGCCCCGTGCCCCGATGTGCCTTGTGCCCCGATGTGCTGTGCCCCGATGTGCTTTGCCCCGATGTACTGTGACCTGTGCCCTGACGTGCTGTGTCCTGATGTGCTATATACCCTGATTTGCTGTGCCCTGTACCCTGATGTGTTGTGCCCTGATGTGCCCTGTACCCTGATGTGTTGTGCCCTGTACCCTGATGTGCTGGGCTCTGTACCCTGATGTGCTGTGTCCTGTCGCTCCGTTTAGAACGGTTTCATTGCACTGAATTGGACATGACAAGTTTCCTCAGTGTGAACCGCACCTAAGTCACTGATCGCCGCCAATACTAGTATATAACAAATTCCCAGTACAGATCCCATCGTCTGTAGGCGTTGTAGCTTTCACAGCGGGGGGGGGGGGCGCAATTTTCCATCTTTGCCCTGGGCACCGGATGACCTTGTCCCGGCACTGCTCACCACTGCAACTTTTCTCTTGCTAGAGACTTGCCACGCACATTTCCTGCAAATTGGAAAAGTGTCAACTAGAACTTGTACTTCAAGTGCTCTGGAAGTGTACAACTTGCCAGTGAAAATATGAGGTAAGTTCACAGACTTACAATTCAACACTGCCACAAATGTGTGGCAAGTTATCCTTGCTCTCTGGGGGGGGGGAAGACATCCAGGGTCTTTTAGATGCTGGATGTCTCATTAAAGAGAACCTGCCACCAAAACATCATTACATAGACGTCTATGTGATGGAAAAAAAAAAGTAAAAAAAAACATTTTAAAAAAAGTTACACCCAAGCACAACTAAAGTGAGCCTGTCAATGCATTTTGGGAGCCAAACAGATTCCCCTTCACCAAAACTTCAAAAACAATTGCAAATATAAAAATGAAATAAATATAAAAATTAATTTGCAAATAAAAAAATGATATAAAAGTTACAGGGTATATATCCATTTGCATAAAATATTTTAATCATATTTATGACTTGTATATACACCCCTTGACTTCTATCATTATCTTTTATTTGCATATTTTTATATTTATGCCTTTTTTATTTTTAATATATTTATGGCTTTTATATATTTGTATTTGGTTTGTAGACTTGATGACGGGGGAGTCCGTTTGACCCCTGAAACGTGCTGGATTTTTTTCTACTTGGAACCAATTCTATTGTTAAAGTTTGGACTCTTGGAAGTTTGTTTACCACTCTCATTGGACTATACTGTATATATGCGAATTCTCAGCTCAGGGTTTTCCCCCCTCTATTGTTTTTGGACTTCCTGTCTTGGAGACATTGGTTTCTTTCCCAGTTGCATGGAATGAGTTACATGGTCTAAGGAGGACTGACTTCAGGGTCTATTAAGCAGAGGTACTGATTGCCGGAATAAATCTCCCATGTTCCTTTGCCACCATATTTTCTGTTTATTCCAGGTTCTTCATTTACTTTTAATTACAGTGTGAGGACTGAATTTTTGTGATGTGTCATAAATTTGGTCTAACTGGACAAATTTGTTATATGGTTTTGCTTGTTTTGTTCTCTCTTATTTGGCTTTATCTAATTGATTTTGCTATCATGACTACGTAGATTCTATTATGTATATATTAATTTGGTTTTTATTTCAGCACAAGTACCAACATCTCCAATTAAGGCGCATAAGGTCCTGAGAAAGCGATTGCCTTCCTTGAAACATGTAGACAATATTTTCTCGTACATTATGTTTTTGAATTCATTTTTTTGAAGATGTATGACGTTTTAGGACAATGGTTGTCCTGTCGTATTTAATAAAGACCAGTTGTTTTTCATATCACTTTTCATGTATGTGTTTTCCTGGCGGTATATCTAAAGTCCCATTATTTGTTTTTTGTAACTCCAGCTTGTGAATTCCAGGAACAGTGACGTTACCCATAGGCATCATGGCCCAGCCCTTTTCAGCACCCTTCCTCTCCCCTGCAGCAGCAGCTCACTGACAAAGGGGGCTGAAGCTGCAGGATCACATGACTTGACCAAAGCAAATTAAAAAGAGGCAAGTACACAGATCTTTTTTTATACAGGTTAGGCAGGATAGATAGGAGGAAGGGGTGGGAACATTTTTAGAAATAGTTACAGTTAGGGCTCTTTTGACGGACTCCGCTTGCTCAGCAGGGATCGCTCGGTTGATCCCCGCTGAGCCGGTGGATGACAGGACCATCTCTGCATACTGTGGAGAGACGGACCTGTCAGATCTCTGCTCTCCGCTATGGGGGAGCGGATGAAAACAGATCCGTCTGTCCGTTTTCATCCGATCCGCCAGATGGATGGAAAATAGGGGTTTTATCCGTCTGAATTTAGCGTATCGGATGTCAGCGGACATGTCACTGCTGACATAAAAACTGACAGGTGGACCTGAGCGGTCCGCATGTGTGAAAGGGGCCTCAGGGTTTTCTTTCACTTTAAGGCATGTATCAGTCGATGGGAGGTATTCTTACAAGCAATTCTCAAATTGGGTCTATTAAATAAATAAATATTCACATGTCAGTAATTTATTTTTTTCAAAGAGGGTGAAAGAAAAGTATCAGCGGTTGTAGGTTTTTCTTATATTAGATCTATTATAAAAGAAACATTCACATGTCACTATTACAAAATCTTGTTATTATTTGAATAAAAAAAAAAAAAACAACCTCTTTCCACAAATAAAAAACCCTTATGTGAGTGGAAGCCAAGGCATCCTAGATCACATGATCTCTGGCAGTCATGAGGATTGCAGGGATTTCATCTCATCAGGGACTGCAGAGATTCTGTTGTCAGTCTGATAGACAGTGATACAGGCATAGGTGTGCGTAGGGGGGTGCCCCAGGTGTGCCTGGGCACACCCTAATCCCTATGTGAGGTGCCAATTCCCCCTACTCCCCCCTGTTGCCCCGCCGTGCTGCTGGCTTCCCTCCTCTCCTCTCCCACCCGATGCTGCTTGGGATGTTTCAGGATGGAGAGTTAGGCAAGGGGCTAGTAAATATGTAATTTACTGGCCCCTTCCTTTTCTAAACGAACACATTGAACACACTCACTCATTGTGTCAATTCATAACTGAAGCGTAGTAAACTTTGCTATGTTTCAGTTTGTAAATGAACAGGAAGCCGCTCAGCAAAGAGCACTTTCCATTCATTCTCTGCCCCGTGAAGCTGAGGCTGCAGAGAAAGGCATGGGTGTTTGAGCTTTGGGGTGAACACCCTAATGCAATAGGTTGCGCACACCTATGGGTACAGCCTTTCCCCGGCCCTGGCTCAGAAATTCTCTATAGACTGCATGCATGCGGCCAGGGCCGGAACAAGGGGTGGGCAGGAGGGAAGGCTGCCCTGGGCACTGTAGTATCATGGGAAGTGGGGGGGAGGGGGGGCACCACAAAGAAATTGGGGGGAGGGAATTTGTGTTGGGAAGGGGAATTTGTGTTGGGAAGGGGTAGGAATTGTTCTAGCTGTGCAAATTTAGGGAGGTGTGCTAAGAGTGGTCATTTTGGGGGGATTTATGTTGAGGGGGGGGGGAGAGGATTTGTGCTAGGGTGGGGGATTTGTGCTTTAAAAGTAACATGGTAGAAGGGAAATATTTTTGGGGGGGAGGGGGGTATTTGTGCTAGGAGGGGGAATTTGTGGGGAATATGTGCTAAGATAAGGGATTGGGCGAGGGGAATTTCTGTTGGAAGGGGGAGATTTGGAGTGAGGGGGAGAGAATTTGAGCTTAGAGAGAAAATTTGAGGGGTAGAGGATTTGTGCTAGGAGGGGGACATTTTTTGGGTGGGTGTTTGTGCTGGGGGGGCATATACGGAGAGAGAGGATTTGAACTGGGGGGGGGCAAGGATTTGTGCTGGGAGGGGTTTTTTTTTTTTTTTTTGGAGGGAAGGGCTTTTTGCTGACACATGGGGGTCACTTGAAATTGTGCTGAAAGTGCACTTGGTAGTGCAGTCGCTGTAAATCTGAGTGGTAAATCTGAAATGAGTGGAAGCTCTGCTGATTTTATTATCCAATCATGTGCAAGCTAAAATACTGTTATTTTCCTTGCATGTCCCCCTCTGATCTACAGTGACTGCACTTCCAAGTGCACTTTCAGTGCAATTTCAAGTGCACTTTGCACTTGTAGTTTGCACTTGTAGTGCAAATTGGATTTGCCTTTCGTAAATAACCCCCATAATGCTCAATCATTTCGGGGGTGTGCAATTTGGCATGTTCACCCTGGGCTTTAGTTGACCTTGTCCCGGCACTGCATTCGGCATTTGTGTTTGTACCTGCATCCGCCCCGAGCTGCGTCCAGGCAGTCTATGGAAGTCGTTGCAGATGCAGCGGCTGAACGGACACAAACACATGTCAAAATTCGACAGGCTGAGCGGCCTCAGCTTGTAACAGGACAGAATAGTCTTTAAAAACACATTACCAATAAAATAGCAACGGATGGCTGTGTACTACAACTATTAGTAAAACGATCAGGATTAACAGTCATTTAACGTCACTATGAAAGCTTTTTATCTTGCTGGGCGGAAAATAATCTTGACTCAAGAAAAACAAGGTCCAAACATTAAGATCAATTAGTATAAAAAAGAAAAAAAAAAAAAAAAAAGAAAGAAAAAGCCGCATTAAAAGGCTACCATTTGAAAGCTCTACTTGTGCTCTGTAATCAGAGCTAATTAAATGGTGAGTCTATTCTTTCTGTTACATCACCCTTGGCAACCTCGCCAGCAGTGAGTGTTCAGAACTGTCACCATGGAAACAAAAAGCATTTGGTTTAATTTTCCTTTCGAGGCGATTTATCTTACAAGCTGTCATCGTACATAAAAAAGGAGGCCGGTGAACGAGAAAAGGTACTTAGACATAACGTTCTAAGAATCTACAGAAATCAGGGACTGATGATAAAGCAATTAAAACTATACATGAATAATGCTGCCTTTTTATTAGGTAACTTCAACTGGTGTTCCACAATTTATATGTATAGCTTGTAGCCAGGGGTGGACTGACAAATCATGGGGCCCCCAGGCAATAGGAGATTATGGGGCCCCCGGGCAATAGGAGAAGTTTATGGGGCCCCCGGGCAATAGGAGAAGTTTATGGGGCCCCCGGGCAATAGGAGAAGTTTATGGGGCCCCCGGGCAATAGGAGATTATGGTGCCCCCAGGCAATAGATTATGGGGCCACACAGTATACACTTACCCTCATACAGTATACACACACAGACACACAATATACACACACAGTATACACACACAGAATACACATACACACAGTGAAAAGATACTGGAGAGGTAGGGCAGCTATAATCTTGGGATTTTAAAAAAAAACACAGATTTTTACATACTGTCCCTGGTTTTATTGAGGCTGACAACCCTGATGGGGCACCTTAGTGGCATGGGGCCCTTGGGCAGTGCCCGATGCCCGAATGGTCAGTCTGCCCCTGCTTGTAGCTGTAAATTAGAAACAATTGTGGGTCTTTTAGTTATCTATTAAGGCAGACCTATATATACAATCTTTAAATTGTATATACGCTCAAACAATAAACATCTTAAGGCCTTATTTACACCTGTGGTGCCCTCTGAAGATTGATTCACCACCTCATCCTCCTGTTTTCAGGGTTGTGGTCAATTGGGGACAACCCCTAACATTTGGTGGACCTGCCCTAAAGTCAGGTGCTTCTGGATATGGGTCCATTCATTCGTTTATTCTGTCACCATGGTCAATATCCTTAAAGATGCCCGGATAGTGTTGGTAAATGAACTGGTTGAAAATATCCCTAGACACACACACTCTTATTTTTTTTTATTTGTGATGTAATTGCTTACCTAACTTTCCAAGTTTTCTAAAAGTTTTTTTTTTTCCATAGACAAGACTACAAGCAAAAACTCTAAACACAGAATATATAAAAATTACCACAATTCATCCCAGAAACCAGCAAGTCGTTGAATAAGCTTTCTTATTTTCTTTTGCTATACATTACATTTGCTAATACATACTCTTGTAAAACCAAGTTTGAAAACAAACATACTTGGATAAATCAAGGTGACACCACGTGCTTTGAATCTGCAGCAACAAACATTTTAGAGATAGTTATTTGGAAAAAATTGTGTTATGTGTCTACATCACCCAGAACATCAATTTTGTACAATAGAAAAACGGGCAACTTAGGTATATTAAGCAAATAAATGGGAACAAAAATGATGATCTTACCTCTGGAACTCTTGCCATTAACTGTTCCTAAAGAGCTAAAAGATGTTGTTTCAAGATCCTTTATAAGAGCGGTTATTTCTTTATTTACATACTCTTCATTATCTTCTGGAATTGTCGAAAGTGTTTCTAAAAGACTGCTGTCCTCATGGTTTTTTACTGGAGAACGCCGTTTTTCAGGTCGATTTGGTGTGCCATTCTTTGATTCTGCTAGCTGTACACTTACTTGAGTCCTCTGGGCTAAGCTAGAGCTTCCCTCCTCGTCATCAGTTGATGTCCATGATTCTGCGTCCGAAGTATGAACAAGAGCTGGCTTTCCATACGATAGCTCTTCATCTTCTGAAAATTCATCCAAGTTCTGCTCATGATCACCACTATACTCTGAGCCTTGGTCTCTATTCACTCTGGACTCTGGATCATTTAAATTTGCTTGAGAACTAGATTCTGGGCCACCGGTTAGATGAACAGCTTCACACATGCGAGAAATCCAGGATGAGAGGAAATTCTGGCTGGCCATATCTTTCACCATGACCAGAATTGGTTCATCAAGAACTCACCAGGCTTTTAATTTTGCAGGCGTGTCAAAAGTTTAAGTCTGTGAGCTACAGAACAAGCATTATGGAAATTAAGCTTCTTTTCATCTCATGATAAAGGACAAAACTATTAAAAAAATGTAACAAACCATAATGTGCATGAGTTAATTTAAATATAAAAAATTATTGTACTGTTTATATAAAATCATAAACTCTTTCAACCTAACACCTTGGTCCCTTAGAAGCCATTTTTTTTATATTTTAAAGTAAACCTGTTACAAATCTTTACCATTGTGTATTAATAAATGGGACTTGAAATTACACTACTTCAGAACATACAACCACAAAACCAAAATATAAGGTTTAATTACACAAAAAGATTATACACAGTAGAATATTATCACATAAAACACCTAATTAAAATTTTTGGTACATATACTGTAGATGCTCATCTAAAGATGTTGGGCGACACCATTAACTAATATCTTTAGATGTGGACCTATACGTACCAAGCATTTTTATTTAAGTGTTTTATGTGACGATATATGTCATCCTTTTTGTATAAATACATTTTACATTTTTATATTTTGGTTTTATGTTTGTGCATTCTGAAATACCGTAATTTAAAGTCCCATTCAATGATACATAATGGTATAGATGTCGGAAATGGCAGTACCCCAGCCAACAATGCGTTGTAGTTACCCCTTTATCCTAACTAAAGCATGTACTGTCCATCTCAGCAATTCAAACTGAGCATATGATGAAATAATATGCAGAGGGAAGAATTTACTTCAGAGAAAACTGCGTGACAACATTATTAGTTTATCCAGACATAAAGGCCGCCAGCATTTGTATACAGATCTTGACTTTTTCTGTAAAAGTGAAGCTTGGCTTTGGAGAGACACAAAAGGAAGGGGGACACCTTAAATTCATCCAAATTAGGTTAAAGGTATAGCCAAGGTTAAATTAACGGCCTAAAGTTGCCTACCTTGATTATTATACCCTTAATACCACAGATACCATTTGTTGATTGGATCGGCAATGCTTTGTCAGCAATCAAAAAAATGGTTGTTCAAGGGACCACATTGCATATACAAAAGAAAGGGAGGAGGAGAAAGACCTCCAAAAGACAGTCCACTCGAGAACAAGCGAGTGTTTAACCTAAATATCTTTATTAATTGTCCCAATTAAAACAGTACATCTATCCAAAAACCATAAGTTAAAAATAGGACAGAAGTCCTATATTGCATAGGTGGCCACCAAATCATTCCACATACACCAATCACTCATACACTTGCACGCATATATAACATTATGTAGGAGACCCGGGTCTAATCTGGAGATCATAAAGTTCCTAAGTAAGGTTATAGATGAATTAATATTAAGCCTTCGGTCCTCACTAAGTAAAGTGCAAGTGCTGGTGATTGAGGAATATCTGTCCGGATATGGATAATGGAGAAACAACTTTAGATTCAAATGCAAGGGCAAAGTAATGTAATGGGATGTCCCAGTATTACCAGCTGTATAGCGACAGTCAGAGGGCAAGTTTACATCTTAAACAAGGAAACAGACGGTGGATAGCAGTAGACAGTGTGACTCCTATATGTTGGAGTACTACATAGCTCGCCGTTTGACGTCTTCAACAGATGAATTATGAAGCCCAGAGAGGATGGTAGTAGCCGCGCTGATTTGGTGTGGGGGAGCGTTCATGCGGTGTGTTCATCTGTTGCTGACATGAGCTGTCGTTTCCGGATCTTCCCCGAGGGGATGTACGGTGTATCACAGAGTTCAAATGTTCCGCGCCCGGGTCGGCAGACAATTAGAAGAAGCGCTTAACCTCAGCATCCACCGCAAGGCTCAACCCAGTGTCTCAGAATCAGTCAGGACATTCCCATATGATCAAAGTTGATTCCTCATCTATATGTGGAGGTCCATGTCCCACCAGTGCATAGGTTAGACGCTTACGCGTTTCGCTTGTTACCAAGCTTCTTCAGAGCATTGTTTCTCCATTATCCATATCCGGACGGATATTCCTCAATCACCAGCACTTGCACTTTACTTAGTGAGGACCGAAGGCTTAATATTCATCTATAACCTTACTTAGGAACTTTATGATCTCCAGATTAGACCCGGGTCTCCTACATAATGTTATATATGCGTGCAAGTGTATGAGTGATTGGTGTATGTGGAATGATTTGGTGGCCACCTATGCAATATAGGACTTCTGTCCTATTTTTAACTTATGGTTTTTGGATAGATGTACTGTTTTAATTGGGACAATTAATGAAGCTTGGCTTTGTCTGTAGAACATACCTCTTGGTTCTTTAAAATTCTGTTGAACTTTCAGTTTAAGTCGACTAAATACATTCCAGGTACATGAAAACAAAAGTTGTGCAAAGTCTTGTTTTGTTTAGAAAGCAGCCACAGCTTGAGTAGAAATGCCTGTCCTCTGCCAGCATGCTGTAGAGAAGGAAGCAATGGTCTTTCTGTAGAGGTCCAACATTCCCTGCTAATTCAAAGCTAGAACTTTCCAGTTAGGAAGCAGCATAAACTTTGCTGACTGGAGATCATCAGACCTCTGCAAAAAGACAGCTGCTTCCATAAAGAGAGTAAGGATCCTTCTTTAAAGCAGTGGTTTTCAACCTCAGTCCTCATGTACCCCCAACGGGCCATGAACTTCCCTTAGATAAAATAGCTCTTATTAATACCATGTCATTGATATTTATTTAAAGCATCTGTGCAAAGTAAAGGAAAACCTGAAAACATAGCCTGTTGAGGGTACTTGAGGACTGAGGTTGAGAACCACTGCTCTAGAGAATGCTGGCAGTGGACAGGCTTTTCTACTCAGGCTGTGGCTGCATTCTAAATAAAACAAAACTGTACGAATTTGCACACTTTTTGTTTTGACGTGCCTGGAATGTATTTAGCTGGTATAAACTGTAAGTTCAATTGGGCTTTATTGAGATGGGCAGCCAGGAATAGGCTGAAGCTCACATTTTACAGGAAAAGTTAAGATCTCCATATTAATGCATTTAGCTGCCTGTATATTCAGATCTACTACAGCCTATTTCTGACATGGGGGTTACCCTTAAGGTGGTATGCATTTTTTTATCACATGCTTAGTTTGACTTTCCAAGTTTGCTTTAAAATAAAACAACTGGTGTCTTCACTAGAGGATTCAGGCACAAATGTGTGTGCATTAGACTATGCCTCTGCTCCTAAGCAATATTCACATTAAAAAACTTTAATAAAAGAAACGTTTCCTTAAAGTACACTGTATTGTCAAAAGTATTGTGACACCTGCCTTTACAAGCACATGAACTTTAATGGCATCCCAGTCTTAGTCTGTCTGGTTCAATATTTAGTTGCCCCACCCTTTGCAGCTATAACAGCTTCAACTCTTCTGGGAAGGCTGTCCACAAGGTATAGGAGTGTGTCTATGGGAATGTTTGACCATTCTTCCAGAAGCGCATTTGTGAGGTCAGGCATTGATGTTGGACAAAAAAAGGCCTGGCTTGCAGTCTCCGCTCTAATTCATTCCAAAGGTGTTCTATCAGCTTGAGGTCGGGACTCTGTGCAGGCCAGTTAAGTTCCTCAACTCCAAACTTACTTATCTATGTCTTTATGGACCTTGCTTTGTGCACTGGTCCAAATCATTTGATGGAGAGTGGATTATGGTGTCGGGTTGTTTTTCAGGGGTTGGGTTTTGCCCCTTAGTTGCAGTGAAGGAAACTCTTAAGGCATCAGCATACCAAGACATTTTGGACAAATTTATGCTCCCAACTTTTTTTTAGAACAGTTTGGGGATGGCCCCTTCCTGTTCCAACATGACATCACCAGTGCACAAAGCAAAGTCCATAAAGACATAGATGAGCGAGTTTGGGGTGGAGGAACTTGACTGGCCTCTACGGAGTCCTGACCTCAACCTGACAGAACACCTTTAGGATGAATTAGAGCAGAGACTGTGAGCCAGGCCTTCTCGTCCAACATCAGTGCCTGACCACACAAATGCGCTTCTAGAAAAATGGTCAAACACTCCCATAGACACACTCCTAAACCTTGTGGACAGCCTTCCCAGAAGATTTGAAGCTTTTGTAGCTACAAAGTTTGGACCAATTCAATATTGAACCCTACAGACTAAGACGCCATTATAGTTCATGTGCGTGTAAAAGCAGGTGTCCCAATACTTTTGACAATATAGTATATAATTGTAGCCAAAACTTTTATCTATTTAATCTTTAAGATTGGTTAGAGTAGGAGAGAATAAGACCCCTCTTGTATTTTATTGCTGTCCCCAATGGGGAGCTCAAACCTTGCTATTTTTTTCTTGAGGACCAAAAAGTGAAGGAGAATTTAACATTTTACAAATGTCACTGGAAAATAATAAAAATAGAAGGGAAATATCTTCCAATGGAAACACTTATTCCAGTGACATCTATCAAAGGTGACAGGTTACACTCATTGTAATGGGGAGCTATATACCGTACATAAATTCGGAATGGCCTCTGGAGAGGCAGCGTAGAGAAATGTCCTTTATGGGGTCACAAACAGAAATAAACACCTGACAGAAGTTCTAAGACTTGGAATGTTGCTGGCTCATACCTCTAAATAACGTCTTCAATAAAGTTAATATGTTCATAATAGTTCTTTAACAAAAGCTAGCATCAATGTTAGGTCATACAGACCCTCTAAACCTGGCTGATGATAAGTCTAGGAATTTTACTAGTGTAACATGCCAGGCTAAGGCTATGTGGCAGTTTTAAGGAAATTAAAAGAATATATATATATATATATATATATATATATATATATATATATATATATATATATATATATATATATATATATATATATATATATATATATATTCACTGTCTCTGAAGAAATTTAAGTTATAAGGAGATATTCAGATGCAAAGGACATCAAGAAAGGAAGACGCAATAGAGACATCAAGAGTCCGAGAATTTGGAAAGAAGCTAAATACAAGTGACATACATGTTAGTAACATTAGGATTCAGACAGAAGCAAAGGATTCTCACACACCGAAGTTTGCTGTTAGATACAAACACATCTACAGAAGATACATCACAGACAAATGGGAAAGAAGGAAGCCAGACAAGCACTGACAAGGTTTTTATTTGGTAGAATATAAAATTACATAGATATTTACTGCCATGTTATTATGAGCGTTTATATAGACTATCAGGTCATTTAAATGTCTAACCAAACTATCATGAAGAGCTCTACTGAATTACAAGTTGGATTTCTGACACCAGTATAGTACATTTGGTGGAAATTACTATTCTGTGCAGTATTTTTTTTTTAAATATGAAAGAGGACTCGAATCCAGCGTTTCTCAACCTTTTCACCACAGAGGAACCCTTGAAAGAACTTTCCAGTGTCAGGGAACCCCTGCTAAAAATTACTATATCTACAGCTCATGATACATAAGTGCAATGATCAGTGGGAAGAATGTTCCTTATATTTGTGGTGATTGGGAAGAATTCCCCCCCTCCTTACAGATAGCTAAAAAGATCAATGGCGTCAGTTGGAACTTATCTGAGAGGCAGAAATTGCTCATTTCTCAAGGAACCCCTAACAACCTCTGAAGGAACCCATGGGTTCCATGGAACCCTGGTTGAGAAACCCTTTAACCTAAAAATAGAGGCAGTTCCTCCGTTTCGTTCTGTCTGCGGCCAGACAACTTATCCCGCTTTTTTGGAAAACCACCACTACCCCTCCATTGTCTCTTTGGGTCTCCACAGTGAACTACATTATGAGAATGGAGGAGATGTTGGTGCTTGACAATAATATCTATGATAAACATAAAGTTCTGTGGTCTGTTTGGCTACGCTTCTCTTCATCAGATACTCTAGCTGACATGCTCCCCGCCCCTTCGAGCTCACCTCAACCTTCGCCATGATCTCCTCCCAAATGTATGATGATGGTCCTCAATAGTCAAGTTGCTGTCTTTCCACCCCAGACTCTCCCAGCAAACTCCTTCCCTCCACCCCCTCCACCCCTCCTTCTCTCCCAATCTTTTCTTTTCTTATCCTTCTTTTTCCTTTCCTTCAGCCCCCTGATTACTCATTGCTTGACATAATATGTATTAATGTTTATGAAGATTTTAGGCGCAAGCACCGCTGTAGGCAATAGCTATTTGGCCCACTCGCTGCCGCTTTACTTTATTTGTTGTATCAATCATATCTCTGTCATGCTGTTTATCCCCTTCCCGCCGAGCGTACGCAGATGTGCGCACTCGGGTTTCGGGGGTTATACCGGGATGATGCCCGCAGCTGCAGGGATCATCCCGGTACTGTTTTTTAGAGCCGGCAATCGGCTTTCCTGGTATAACAAGTGATGCGGCTAAAAGCCGCTCAGCTGTTACACCTGAGGAGCGAGAGGGGATGTCCCCCTTCCCGCCGCCTCCCACCGCTCTTACTGGGCCTCCCGTTCCATCGGGAGGCCTGATGACCAATCCGCCTCCTCTGGCGGCAAGGGACAGACTGTAACAAAGCCGTTCCAGCCTCCTAATAGTAAACACGGAAGCGACGTCATGACGTCACTTCCCGTTTACTCGGCTGCCAATGGCGCCGGTTTCAAAAAAATATACAGTATTCAAAATCGCCGAAAATGGCGATCTGAATCCTTTGAAGTGCAAAGGAGGGATCGGGGGTCTTTTAGACCCCCGATCCCTCCATAAAGAGTACCTGTCACCACCTATTACTGTCACAAAGGATGTTTACATTCCTTGTGACAGCAATAAAAGTGATCATTTTTTTTTTAAAACACAATTTATTAATATAAAAATAAATAAAATAAATAAGGAAAAAAAATTAAAATTTTAAAGCGCCCCCGTCCCCGCGAGCTCAAGTGGCAAAGGAAACGCATATGGAAGTCGCGCCTGCATATGTAAACGATGTTCAAATCACACATGTGAGGTATCACCACGATCATCAGAGCGAGAGCAATAATTCTAGTACTAGACCTCCTCTGTAACTATAACCTGGTAACCGTAAAAAAGATTTTTAGGTACCGTAGTTTGTCGCCATTCCACAAGTGCGTGAATTTATAAAGTGTGACATGTTTGGTATCTATTTACTCGGCGTAACATCATCTTTCACATTATACAAAAAAATTGGGGTAACTTTACTGTTTGTTTTTTTTTTAAATTCATGAAAGCGTCCCTTTTCCCAAAAAGTTGCGTTTAAAACACTGCTGCACAAATATCATGTGATATAAAATATTGCAACAATCACCATTTTATTCTCTAGATTCTCTGCTAAAAATATATATATAATGTTTGGGGGCTCTAAGTAATTTTCTAGCAAAAAATACAGATTTTAACTTGTAAACACCAAATTTCAAAAATAGGCTTAGTCATGAAATATTTTCAATCCTAAAAATAGAGACAGTTCATTATCTGCAAATAAGATTTGAAACCGCAACTTTGGGCTATTTTTTTTTTTTTTTTTTTTTAGCCCAGGTTCACACTACTGTGATCACAGACATCGCATGTGATTTGCACGCGCAAGTACAGGGACTTTTTTTCCCCGCACTAAAATTGGATCGCATGGGTGTTCACACCTATGCGATCTGATTCCTGTGCGAGTTCGCACTGCGATCTGTGAACCGGTCTGGGGGTGTCATTAGCAATGTAATGACACCCGCAGAAGGCAGTGTGAGCTGCCTGCGGGAGAGATGTGATGAGGGAAGTAGCACTGTAATCGCTCTGGTTTCCGCGTCGCATCAGTGTGAACCTAGGCTTAAGGTCCCCTAGCAGCTAAAAAAATGCAGCCCTGACTATAATAATCACCTCCTCTCTGATGCTGTCCCTTGCAGAAATTCTTTTTCACCACAAGATGTCCCCAGTCCTCCAGCTTCATTTATTATGGAAGACTGAAGATATGCTGTGAGGGCAGTTTGTCATGAAGCTGCCCCTCGAAGGGGTGTCACCATGGTACCTTACACTCACAGTGTAATCTAGAGAGTCATTGATGTCCCCATTGTAATCTAGAGAGTCATTGATGTGCTTCAAGGACTTTGGAGTTGTCAGCTCTTCTCTCTTATATATTAGTGTGAGAAGACACATTGAGCTTTGGCACTGGTGCTGCAGACCTCACACTAGGATTGGATTGCTTCTGCTGAGAGTGCTGCACCTTTCATCGCTCCATTTGCAAAACAATCGTTTTTTTTTTTGTTTTTTTTTAAGACAGCAGCATTTTATACACCCTAGTTTAACGGTCCTGTTTCAGCTATCAGAAGAGGATGGGGGTGTCTGCGTGACTCTTGCTGCATTCTGTATAATCTGATCTCTCTGCCATTCAGGCCTACAGCAAATCTTTAGAATGAGCTGGGGAAAATTGCTATACTTGTTTGGGGGCTCACTACCTTGCTAGCTACAGGTGGTGACTATAGAACATTCATATGTAATTTATATTTATAAATTATATATTATTTAAATGTCATTACTTTGTACAAAAAAATTATAATAAAACAAAAAAGATTGCACATTTCCAGAAAACACACCCATACATACTATATAGTCCAAGTGTTTATAACAGATGTAATATAAAAGGCATAAAAAGAAGCCTGTACTATGAGGAACATTAAGGCATGCCATATAGAACTTCCTTCTGGGAATACTAGTCGGCTTGCTCTCGCATTGATCCCCTGGATTCAATCATTTAGATCACTCGGCTAGAAGAAATATGCAGATCAGGAAAGTCATATTTTTTTATCTCAAGTCCTTATCTGCATTAATGTTCAAGGCCACTGACTCAAGGTATTTCAGCCAGAGGATCTGAATGACAGCCAGTCAACTAGCATTTCCAAAATGACAAGCCAACAATGACAACTTATTTTTCCCGGGAAAGGTTTCCTTTAAAAATTATCATTACATATGCTTTCTCCTCCAAATACAGAAACAGTGAAATAACAGACACAGCAGGTAATTAGCTGATCATTTCAAAGAGTTCTAATTATAATTAAGTTAATTATAGCCACGTAACAAGTTCCTCAATTAGAGCAGGGTCTCTAATCACACACTCCTACATCTATGTGAGATCATTTGCTTCCTAAAAGAGTAGCTATGCTACTGTATATGGCAGCCTAGCTCACTGATTTCAGGTGTCTATATATGCGGCCAGACCTCACACTCAGAAAGACAAGGACTGCTAGGAATTATTGCACTGGTAGTAAAGAGCTGGTTTAGTTGGAACATCCTTCACTGCTTCACCACTGCAGCAACAACTCTGGAGAACCGAACCTCCCACTGCTGCTATTGTATTCTGATATCCAGCACCAGTGGCTGTCAGAATACCCAAACAGTGGCTGCATCTAAGTGGATGCAGCTGCTGTTCACCCAGACATTTTCTGTCTGGGTCCTTCAATTTTTTCAATCAAAGGATGTCAGGTGGGAGGTTGGCAACAGGGCCACATACTGAACATGTTTCGTCCTGTTCATCAGCACCAGGTCCATATTCACATAATGTATGGCCAGCTTTAATGAGCACAGTACAGGGCAGTGAGGGGGGTGGGGGAGCAGGGATGGGTAGCTTTATACAGTATATCTAGAGGGGTGGGCTGGGTGTCCCTTTAACTGCTTGCTAACTTAATAGCTCAAAATTGGAGAGTATATTTGCTTTCACTAACCTCACTACAACCAAGAAGTCTAATATTTTTACAGCCTGCATTTTGAATCTATTTATTAGCCATTGAATGGTATCACTTTAAATCTAAATATTTTGTTTTTATTGATTACAACACTGCTGCAGCTACTTTCACAGTCAGGATGGGAAGTAAGCAAAAATCTTCCCAACAGGTACACCAAGGGCAATAAAAACCTGACAGAGACTTAAAAGCCTTCCTTGTTCAACCAAAAAATTGGCTCTGTAGCTTTTAAAATGAAAAACAGCTTTCCCCACATTCCTCTCCTATGAAGGCGCTCACAGCCTCACTGTTGTGCAATCCCGCGATGGTCCTCATCCAGGTTAGATGATACCCACTACCATCTAACCCACCACTCATGGCTCAGGCTGTCATGGACACACCTCTTGGGGGTGGGGTCATTATGTTGGCCTGGGCTCACAGCACTCCTTAACAGAATAGACCTCACATGTCAAGATAAGAGAACAATGCTGGAACAAGATCTTTTAGCACATAAAGGCAAAAAGACCAAAGTCTCCCCCTCTTTATAAGCTGTGAGCTACCTCCTGCACTTTGTGCCTCCTCCTGATAAAGGCAGCCTCCTCTTCTGCCTACATTCTGGTCCAGCCCTAAATGAGGACCAATCAGTCAAATAGAAAGGGATGCCCACCACCATTGCCAGAAAAGAGAAAGTACCCATGGCATCATGTTTCAATAAAGAGGAGGTTCATCCTGGGAAAAAAAATAAATAAAAGTACAAATACTGTAGCTGCTGACTTTTAATAAATGGACTTACCTGTCCAGGGGCCCAGTGCTGTCCTCACCGGGGCTAGTTCTTCACTAGCCTTCGGGTTTCTAGCCCTGGCATCCTAAATGTGGGCAGCCGGCTATGCAGCTTTTGGCTTCTCAGCTGGCTGGCCACTGTGCATGCGCGAGCCGTGCTATGCTATGCGAATGGTCCTGCAGCCTTCTAGGACCTGTGACGTGTCCTAGAAGGCTGCAGGGAGATAGAAGGGAAGGAGTACCTCCGCTCGGATCACCGCCCCCCCCCCCCCATCCCCAAAGAAAAATAACATGGAAAACATGGGAGAGGAGGAAGGGAGTGGAATTTCCCCTTTTGGATGGAGGTTCACTTTAAGTTACCGTATATACTCGAGTATAAGCCGAGTTTTTCAGCACATTTGTTTGTGCTGAAAATGCCCCCCTCAGCTTATACTCGAGTCCTCCTCTGCAGCCTAATGCTGTGATACATTCAGTCTAATCGGCGGCCATGCAGTGTAACCAAGTGCCATCAGTGTTCAGCCTGCCGAGAAAGGTCCCCCCATCGGATAGTGTCCGCCCTGTACTGCGCAGGCGCAGCACGGAGGACATAGGAGATGCCGAAAATCTCCGAAAATGAACACCTGTTCATGAGCTCTGTACAGCGCCTGCGCACTTAATACTACATTCAGTCACACGCTCACGCACGCTCCTGATATACCTCATGATCAGCTGTTCTTCTTCAGAGACTTTCGGCATCTCCTATTTCCTCCGTGCTGCGCCTGCGCAGTACAGGGCGGACACTATCCAATGGGGGGACCTTTCTCGTCAGAACACCGTCCGTGATAGGCTGAACACTGAAGGCGCTTGGTTACACTGCATGGCCGCCGATTAGACGGAATGTACTACAGCGCCGGGGGATAAGACTGCAGATGGGCACAGCGCCAGGAGATAACGCCGGCACAATGCCAATCAAGGTACTTGAGGTATGAGGCATGAGGTTGGGGCATGAGGTTGGGGCATGAGGTTGAGGCTTGAGGCATGAGGTTGGGGCATGAGGCATGAGGTTGGGGCATGAGGTTGGGGCATGAGGTTGGGGCATGAGGCATGAGGTTGAGGCATGAGATTGGGGCATGAGGTTGGGGCATGAGGTTGGGGCATGAGGTTGGGGCATGAGGTTGAGGCATGAGGTTGGGGCATGAGGCATAGGCATGAGGTTGGGGCATGAGGCATGAGGCATGAGGCTTGCAGATGGACACAGTGAGGCAGCAGATGGGCATTGTAGACCCTCTTTTCCAATTACAGTAGCTGCAGCATTCTCGGCTTATATTTGGGTCGACTTATACTCGAGTATATACGGTATATATAATGGAATTTTTATTTTGCCTAAATGCATCGGTGGGGTAAATCATGTTTTCTGCATCATTTTATTACTCCTTTCCTAATTTTCTAATCAGCTTTTTCTTTTTCTTTTTTTTTAATACTTTTTTTTGCAGTAGCAATACTTTGAATTACATTTTATATTGTAAAATTACTGCACTTATTAGCATTACAGTAGTGCACACTGTGCTACCAACTGTCATTGTTATAGGAGTTACACCAGCAAGAGCATTGCAAATGTACATTTGCATAACCTTCTGGAAAGCACATGTCATATACCTAACTCAGTACAGAGTTCATCATAACTAAGAAAGAATTCTCAAGGTATGTTCCAGGAAAAAAAAAAACAAAAAAACACATAAAATAGTCACCATAACAGTGAACACCAGAATATTACAGTACCAGGACACACAAGCACAATTAGACAATATCAGATTAGTTACATATAGCTGAAAAGAAAATGACATTTATCAGAAAGCATGCAGTGAGATGTAGTATGAAAATACTGTATGTTCATATAAAGGACTTTCAAAATAACAATTATCTGATAAGATCATTTTAGCATCCTCAGTTGACGAGCCAAAATAAACATTTGCTCTCTGCTTTCAATACATTTGATGTCTTCTACAGATTTATAAAGATTGTGGTAGACACCAAGACACCAATACTTACCAAGTCCTTGCAGAACCCCGGATCTCTCTTTTGGGCGCTTTCTTCTCCCACGTTGGTCTAAACATGGGAGATCACCGCTATTTTCGAAACACAGCTTTTTATTTATGAAGAGGAAGAGAATTGCCAGGAGTACAACGAAGACGCCCACCGCAGACAGGAATCCAATGGCCTCCGGGGTTACTAAAAAAGAAAAACATTGCTTTGAGGTAGAAGTAGGAAGCAACCAGCTAATTATATAAAGCAGATCTAAACCCAACCACTAAAATCTCATATAAATCGTGTTGTGTTTAAATCTGCAGTTTTCATTACATTTTAAATTAAATTTAATTGGTGACCCTACCATGAATGTCCTGGCTTAGATACTCCTTATTGTGGGGTAACTAACATCTCCGCATATGTTTAGCCTTCTATCCTCCTCATTTGATATAGGCATATTGGTTGATCTATAGGTGGAGTGGGTGAAGCTATCTTATGTAAGTTTTTATGTTAAAGTAAATTAAAGATTTTTCTTTTGAGTATATTATGATTATTATCATAATTTTTCCTACATGAGATATGTGCACTCTATACCTATTTGACATATGACATGAAACTATCCTCAATATTGTTTGTTTTCTCCCAGGTCTTCAATATAAGGTTCTTTTGTTGCAAATCACTGAGTAATCGGTTCTGAAGAAGCTAATAAGCGAAACGCGTCTCTGTGATACCTTTTCTAACTATTTTGTTGAACCTCATAATCATTTGGATGATTTTACTGTGTTTTTTCTATGTATGATTTTTTTGTATAATACATTTATTTTGAAGTAGTTTGTGAAATAGTTCCTCTCTGGTACCATAATAATCCCTCATGTTGGTTCTCTATCTATGCTAAGTTTACAAAGGATGAGGTACCCCCATAGCCTAAATGTTCATATTTTTATATATTGTGGGGTAAAAATTCTCTTGTTCCTCTTTCTAAAGTATCCTTCTGTAATGACACATGAGCTACTGGTAGAGACTACAAGTGGCCAAACCAATGCATGGGGCAGATACAAGATCATTCCCCCGGCAAATGGAGAGAAAGCAGCTGTGATAGGAATTTATTACAGAAAGCTCCTTCACAAAAGCAAAGTTTCATATTGGATTTGGAAGAAATACAAAAAGTTCACCAACATTCAAGGAAGAACACATGTGACTCTTGTATTTGCTTATCTTAACCACTTGCTTACTTAAACCCCCTCCTCCTGCCCAGACCAATTCTCAGCTTTCAGCGCTGACGCACTTTGAATGACAATTGGGCGGTCATACAACACTGTACACAAATTAAATTTTTATCATCTTTTTCCCACAAATAGAGCTTTCAGGTGGTGGTATTTAATCACAGCTGGGATTTTTATTTTTTGCTAAACAAACAAAAAAAATGGAAAATTTTGAAAAAAAAATCATGTTTAATAGTTTGTTATAAAATTTTGGAAACAGGTAATTTTTCTCCTTCATTGATATGCGCTGATGAAGCGGCACTGTTGGGCACTGATAGGCTGCACTGGTGGGCACTGATAGGCACAGATAAGGTGGCACTGATAGGCACAGATAAGGCGGCACTGATGGCCACTGATAAGATGGCACTGATTGGCCCTGATGGGTGGCACGGATGGGTGGCATTAATAGGCACTGATAGGTACCACTGATAGATGGCACTTATGGGCACTGATAGGTGGCACTGATGGGCACTGGTAGGTGACACTGATGGGCACTGATAGGTGGCAGTGATGTGCAGCACTGTTGTTGAGACAATGATTATGGGCACTGATAGGTGGCACTGTGGGCACTGATGGGTGGCACTGGTGGGCACTGGTAGGCGGCACTGTGGGCTATTGCTAGGTAGCACTGGCACAGGTGGGCACTGATGATTTGGCGGCAGCTCGCCGTGATCGGGACTGATGTCCCTCTCACGGCCGCCGGTGATCGGCTTTTTTTTTCCTCCTCTCGCTATCAGCGCGAGGAGAAAAAAATAACCAATTACCGGCTCTGTTGACATCACATGATCAGCTGTCATTGGCTGACAGCTGATCACGTGGTAAGGGGTCAGGATCGCGCCTTACTCTGATCTGTGATCCCGCAAGTCTCGTAGACTCGCTGATCACAGAGCTCACCGCGCGCGCCCTGCAGGGGGCGCTCAGGCCGCTCTGGCATGGGACGACATCAATAGACGTCGTCCGGGCAAAGCAGGTCTGCGCTGTAGCCGTCATTCGGCTATAGCGCGGATCTCAAGTGTTTAAAGGAGAACTATAGGCAATTGTTTTTTTTTTTTTTTTCATTTCAAGGGATGGTTATAACCCTTGTCAGATCTTTCTTATCCATCTGTGTCCCATTGCGGAGATTTCCCTTCACTTCCTGTCACAGAGCCAAACAGGAAGTGAGAGAGAATCCATGCAAATTAAGGGAATTTCTTGTCTCCATTGGAAGATTTCCCCTCTATTACATTACTGAGGACAACCCAAAATTTCAATTCTAATGATAAATAGGAACTATAGAGAGGAGGAATCTCCCTAAAGGGGGCACAGACAGCAATAAAAACGGACAAGCTTTTCCCTCTGCACTGCTTCCAAAACAACAACAAAAAAAAAGTTTTGCTTTTAGTTATACTTTAAGTTCAGGTTTAAAGGTTAAAATGTTACTAAACCCACAACAGTAAAATCAGACTTTATATGCAGTAAAGCATTCTTTTTATACTCATTGTGGAACCTAAAGGGTTAATCCTCTGCATTGTGTAAAAAGGCTGTTTGATTCTGTCTTCTCTGATCCTCCCCTTCTTCCACAGTCCCCAAACCATCTCCTGATAGAACAGAGCCTTGGGGGCAAGCTCAGTTTGGTGTGTAATGCTAGAAAGTTTATTTTTTTTCTTGGGAGAATGCATGTGATCAGCACAGGGCCAATCAGCACTGTCCAGTCAAAGGGTCAGGGATTCTACAGCCTCATAGAACAATCAGGGAGGAATAAAAACTCCTCCTACAAGGTTTAAACAGACAATGCTAGTCTGTTGGACTTAAATCATAGTATGCCTGCACATTTTACAGAGTAGCCGAATTACCGGCTTTAAATGTAATCAATTATGGGATTTATGGTGTGAAACTGGTCTTACACCAAATATGAGACAAGTCTGGTCCAAATACCATGACAATTTTAGACCACAACATGTTACCTTTACTATATAGTAAAGTATAAAGACTATGGGGGTTATTTACGAAAGGCAAATCCACTTTGCACTACAAGTGCAAAGTGCACTTGAAATTGCACTTAAAGTGCACTTGGAAGTGCAGTCGCTGTAAATCTGAGGGGAAGATCTGAAATGAGTGGAAACTCTGCTGATTTTATCATCCAATCATGTGCAAGCTAAAATGCTGTTTTTTATCCTCCTTGCATGTCCCCCTCGGCTTTACAGCGACTGCACTTCCAAGTGCACTTTCAAGCGCATTTGCAGTGCACTTGTAGTGCAAAGTGGAGTTGCCTTTCGTAAATAACCCCTATTATGTACCAATAATTCAAATGAAACTGTCAAAGTTTATACTTTTTATTTTCTTATGCTGTATGGTCAATATACATGTAACCTTTGTACTCTGAATATAACGTACTGATTTCGGCAAACTTGTAAATTCTTTTACAATTGTTTCATATAATTACTATGATGTCAAAAGTATTGGGACACCTGCCTTTACAAGCACATGAACTTTAATGGCATCCCAGTCTTAGTCCGTAGGTTTCAATATTGATTTGGCCCACCCTTTGCCACTATAACAGCTTCAACTCTTCTTTTAGGAGTGTGTCTATGGGAATGTTCGACCATTCTTCCAAAAGTGCATTTGTGAGGTCAGGCACTGATGTGGACGAGAAGGCCTGGATCGCAGTCTCCGCTCTAATTCATCCCAAAGGTGTTCTATCAGGTTGAGATCAGGACTTGCTCATCCATGTCTTTATGGACCTTGCTTTTTTCACTGGTCCAAATCATTTGGTGGAGGGAGGATTATGGTGTGAGGTTATTTTCCAGGGGATAGGCTTGGCCCCTTAGTTCCAGTGAAGGGAACTCTTAGACCCCTTTCACACTGGGGCATTTTGCAGGCGCTATAGTGCTAAAAATAGCACCTGCAAAGTGCCCTGAAAGAGCCGCTCCTCACACTCCAGTGTGAAAGCCCGAGGGCTTTCACACTGGAGCGGTGCGCTGGCAGGACGGTAAAAAAAGTCCTGCTAGCAGCATCTTTGGAGCGTTGAAGGAGTGGTGTGTATACTGCTCCTTCACCGCTGCTGGTCATTGAAATCAATGGGGCAGCGCGGCTATACTGCCAGTATAGGGCTGCTGCAGCAACGCTTCGCGGTGGTTTTAACCCTTTCTCGGCCGCTAGCAGGGGGGTAAAGCTGGTTTTAACCCCGCTATCGGCCGAATACCACCGGTAAAGCGGCGGTGCCCGCACTGCCCCGGTGTGAAAGGGCTCTTAAGGTGTCAGCATACCAAGACATTTTTGGCAATTTCATGCTCCCAACTGTGTGGGAACAGTTTGGGGATGGCCCCTTCCTGTTCCAACATGACTGCACACCAGTGCACAAAGCAAGGTCCATAAAGACATGGATGAGCAAGTTTGGGGTGGAGGAACCTGACTGGCCTGCACAGAGTCCTGACCTCAAACTGATAGAACAGTTTTGGGATGAAATCGAGCGGAGACTGTGACCCAGGCCTTCTCGTCCACATCAGTGCCTAACCTCACAAATGCTCTTCTGGAAGAATGGTCAAACATTCCCATAGACACACTCCTAAACCTTGTGGACAGCCTTCCCAGAAGAGTTGAAGTTGTTATAGCTGCAAAGGGTGGGCCAACTCAATATTGAACCGGGGTGCCATTAAAGTTCATGTGCATGTAAATGCAGGCGTCCCAATACCTTTACCAGTATAGTGTATATATAAATAGAACACCCTTGTATTGTTAAACTCAATCTGATATGATCAATAAGCTCCTCCTACTATCCAGGTCAACATTCATAAAGGGGTTAGGCCCTATAAATACATAAACTTTTCACACAGTGGCATCCACCCTATAGATAAGGTCTTTCCCTGAGTTAATACTGTAATACACAAACTGGTCTGCAAGTTATTCAAAGAAAAGAAAACAGAGTAGAACAGCTACCTTTTTAGTCTCGCGCTTTCAAACATTGCCAAAGTTACTGGTGTCACATTGTGCAATGCCACCAGGCTCATGCATATCGCATACAGTATATTATACTATAATATGATCTAATAAAATAATATACATATTAACGTGACACTCCAGGGTCTAGGCCATCATCCGTTTTGTATAGAAACCAAAATACCAAGAATCGGACTGCACAGGCCAGACAAGGAGGTTTTAAGATAAAATGTCTAATTTTGTATTATACACGATTAAAAGACAAAAAAACTTATGAAACCATGATTATGTGATGCTGGATTGGTAAACTGCCCATAGAACATTGATATTGCTCTTGCTTGATACAGCAGATAAAGAGAGATCCTCATGTGTCAACATGTTTTGCCGAAGTTATGCTTCATCAGGACGCATGAGTATAGTACAGTAATCTTCTAAGAAAAAAAAGGACAACATATAAAATTCAAAATCGTTTTCCCATAACTGTATATTATATTACAACAACATTATTTAACTTGCTGCGTGGAACATACCTCAGCACTGCATATGGCACATATATAGCCTACCGGAGCGGGCACTGGGGCAAGCAGGGAGATCTCAGCGGGGCACCTTAAAATAACAAATCTATGTCATTGATTATATGTTGGTTTGCTATGGGGACTCTGTGGGCCACTGCTCTGTGTGTCCATTCTGGCCCCGCCCCTGCTCTCTGCTCATTGGCTCTCCGGCTGTGATTGCCAGTAGCGGGAGCCAATGGCTCAACCAATGAGGAGGAAGAGACCCAGGAGAGCTGCTGCTCTCATGTACATCTCTGGATTGAGATAGGGTAAGTATTTGGGGGGGGGGGCTGCTAAAGGTTTCTTTTTTTATACCTCCATGCATAACATGTATGAAGGTAAAAAACCTTCAAAGCCACTTTAAGCTCAAAGTAATGTTTTCTAGTTTGAACCTATTGCAGATATTTTCTATTTGATCCATTTTGATTACTCAGATTTTTCTTTGTGAAATTGCCTTGTATGTAACCATTCTATATTATTGTAATAAATTATTATTCTTGTCATCTATGCCTGGCATTAGATGCAGTTCAAACAAGGAGATTCTGTATTTTAATATTGAGAATGACAGTAAAAACAGGCGACAGATTGCATCAGTGTCTGGTACACCCTAATGACATGGAAATGAAGACACATGAGAATATGTGTTTGCCTTGAAGATCAACACCTACAGCCACTGCTGTTAATTTTAAAGATGCAAAAAAAAAAAAAAAAAAACCCTCACTTGTTACTTTATCATAGTATGGAAACCATTGAGAGTTATCATCCAAGCAAACCTAATTTTTAAAAATAATTTCCATGAATCTGAACATAGAATATTTATCTATTCAAGGGTCAGGTAATTATCTTCCGTTGGTCTGTGGTTTTCTAGGCCATTCTAACAAAGTGACATGTTCTCAGTGGCCTACCAAGTGTCCTGCGTTCACATTAAGGGGTGCAGAGAGAACTGAGAGATCCAACTTTGACCGTTTCCCAAGGGCTGTTTGGCTACTACTGATGTATTAAAACTTTCCTCTCTGAGAATGGGATAGGAAAGTGACATGGCTCTTTCAGGTGGATGGCTGGGGGGGGGGGGGGGGGGGTAAAAACAGGTTTTACCACCCTCCTGGCCACCCATCTGAAATGTCACAATATAGCCAAGGGTTTAAAGCAGAGCCCTTGTCATACAGAGGTAATAGGATATGCCTCCCCAAATTTAACTACATGCCCTCCAGAGGAGAAGTAAATTTAGAGCACGATTTCCATTGTAATTATTTATTTATATTATTTTATATATTTGGAAATCAATTCCCCATCTTTTATTAGTCAATAAAAATCCAGACATATTTATATAGTCCAGGGGTCTCCAAACTTTCTAAATGAAGGGCCAGTCTACTGTCCATCAGACTTTAGGGGGGCTAGACTGTGACCAGTGGGAGTAAACAATGCCCCATCTTTGGTGTCAGTGAGAGGAACTGTGCCCCATTGTTGGTGTCATTAGGAGGAATTGTGCCTCTTTGTTGGTGTCAGTGGGGGGAACTATGCCCCATTTTTGGTGTCAGAAGATGAAATATTGCACAAAGGGTCGCAGTTTGGAGACCACTGATATAGTCCATCAAATTTATATATATATATATATATATATATATATATATATATATATATATATATATATATATATAAATGAACATCAGGTGGGTTACCCTCTTATCTTGAAGTCCTTGTTCAATCAAAGCACCGTCAGGGTGGACTCCCAAAACTCCACCATAAATGATAGAAAAAACACATGGAACGATGCATCAAGCATCGTTCCATGTGTTTTTTCTATATATATATATATATATATATATATATATATATATATATATGTGTTCATGCTTTATTCAGGCATATTATATAAAAATAAATTAGGGCTGTTACTGATTAAACTGATTACTGATTAAAATTTTCGTGTTCGCTTAATCGATTTTTGACTAATTTCGATTAATTATAACGCACATACAGATCCAACTACTTTTAGCTGATGTCATGCGTAGCTCCTCCCCCGTACGCGTTACGTTCAATCAGAACTTCCTCAGCGGGGCAAGGCTACGGCATTACCTTACAGTCTATTTAAATAGCACCGATGGATGGGGACCAATGGAGAGCCAGAGACATCCATCACCTGCTGAGACAGCAAAGTGTCAGCTCTTTGGAAAAAAAGTGCCCTCATCATAAATGTTTCTTGATTGCTGGATAACCAATCAATGTCAGTTCATCGTCAAACTGACTTACAGCCAGAAAAGCCCTCAGATATGTTGATTTACATAGCCAAGTCCAGGATTTACATAGATGTTTATCTGAATACTTTGACCAGTGAGATCAATCAAATCGTTAGGATCTGTCTTCCTCAATTTATGATTTCACGGACATCGACGTCACCGGACTCCTCCCCCCTTCCCTTCGTTAGCAGACGGAGACACTTGGGGAAGGGGGGAGGAGTCCGGTGGCGTTGATGTCTGTGATGTCACCGGATCTCCGAATGAACTCCCTGAAGACCCGGAAGCCGGCGGAGAGGTGAGTACCAATCAAAAGAATTTTGATCGATCAAAAAAATTAACGATTAATTAAGGAATTAATCGTTAATTTCCCCAGCCCTAAAAAATATGTCAGTCTCAGGACTAGGTGAAATATTTGAGGGCTGGCAACACTACAACTGCATTAGAAGACTGTGGTTAGTGCTGTCGCCTCTTCCCAGAATGCCCAGAGAGGGGAAGAAACTAGCAGGATCAACAGGCATTTAACAGCACTTCTTAAACAATAACAATAAAATACATACAATAAGTGTAGGCAGGTGTAGTTCTCACTCCATTCAGTAGGTTGGAGGGAATGATGTTCCTCTGCAGCCTCCATCGTTGTCATAGGGAGAGCATCTGTCCGATTGGACGCTGCAGTCCCTAGTGACCTTAGGTGGCCATCTTTGATGAGGCAACCCTTATACATAAGGGACCCTGAAGGGATTTGGTGCAAATTTTTGAGTGGATAGAGTAGTGACAGGTGCCTGCTTGTTCAGGACAGATTCAGCATCAGGGAAAGGTTCCAGCACAAGGAGAGCAAGCGTAGAGGATACCAGCGAACAGCCAACAATCACAAGTAGCCAGAGCTGCAGCTGACACCTTCTCTAAAATCTCCTTGAACCTCAACTGTATCTGCTGCCCCTGCCAGCCAGCCATTTCTCCTGCAGATGCTTTCCTGATTACGTAGGCCTTTTTGGCTGTGTGCCTTACAGTGCCAGAAATATTTCTGCATATATGACCTACTAGGATTACTGGGAAGACCACTACTGAACACCAGGGTCGGGACAAGGCCCTGGGCGCAGCATGTATTGTAGGTATGGGGGCGGCATAGGCTGAAAGGAGTAGTGACAGCGGCATCACTACTTTTGTCAGTTCAGCACTGGAAGCAAACAGGAGAGGAGGAGAGAGACGGGGGGAGGTGCAGGCTGTGCTCTCTCTCCCCCTCCTCCCCATAAGCTTTAAAATAATGGGGAGGGGGCACAATTTGGCATCTTTGCCCGGGGCACTGGATGATTTTTTCCTGGCACTGCTGCCCACGCTACTTTGGTACCATTAGTGCCTGCTTCCGCACACTGTTGTAGGCTATTCTGTGGCTGAGTAAAGCATTAATCCTATCTGTTACTGCACCTGTTACTGCAAGTATTGCTGCACCTGTTACTGCAAGTATTACTGCACCTGTCACCACCAGTGTTAATACCAACTGTTTTGCTGCAAGTACTTTTGTAACTCTTCTGCCATGCTACATTCTCAAATACAAGTACGGTTAATTCTCTTTGCCGTTCTCTCTGCATTGGATATCTAGCTCCTGGCCTCGCCCACAAAGAGAACAATTTAGAGCATTCAACTTTTGGAATGAAATACACTTTAATAACTGCTTTATATTTTTCTGTACTATATTTTGTTTCAGACTTTTTATTTAGTTTATGAGCATGTAAAAAGAGACATTTCTGATGTTTTTAGCAGACTGCAAGGCGCAGCAGTCCCGATGTCACAAGAAGGACAGAACCAACCAATTCAGCTACGAAGAAACTGGACCTCAGCCTTCCCCCTTTTTATAGCATAGGTGGGCTGGCTGGGAACAAAAGTCCAGGAACTGAGTTTACAAAAATAACCCTTTAGCCCAGCCTTGGCTAGCTGCAAACTCGCTAGAATCAAACGCATTTCAACCTGCCTACACACCATTGTTTAGATGCGAGTGTATTAAAAAACACAATAAAACAGATCTTTTTCATCCAAGGTCTGCTAGGAATAAAAGACATACAGTTAATGTTGTAGCTTGGAGCCTTTGTTATATAAGAAACCTTCAACAAGTGGATAACTTGTCCACAGCTTTTATGATACCGGGACAAACAATGAATCACAAATACCTCATCAAACATTTTTACAGTGACTACATAACCGGGATCTTGTACAAACCACAAAGAAATATAGGCGTCACTGCTTTTAGTTTCCCTTGCAGTGTGCTCATTTGTTAGTCCGATGCCAATTTAGTGAAAAGGTTCTGAAGAATGTAGTCCTTCCGTTGTGCAAAGAAACAGCCGTTATGTATCTTCTTATCTCACCGTTAGGGTGTGTTTATATCAGGTGTGCTTGGACTAGCAGGATAGCCTTGCCCAGTGCAGTCCCACCACAAGACTAAGTAAAATGCCTTGTTTCCCATATCGGGTCAGTTCTCACCACCGTGTTGAGTACAACATGCAATACTATTTTTCAGCACAGCTTGGTGCAACACAATACACAGACCGAAAATTGACCGGTTCAGCAGGGACTGAATGTGTGTTCCGCTGTTTGTTCAGCGGAAGTCGTTCTAAAGACCAGTCCTGCTGGAAAACCATAATTTCATCTGAGCCAATGGCTGCTGCTCTGATCTGTGTATTCTGATAGAGGAAGGAGAGTCCCCACTGTCAGAATACAATAGTGCAGCAGGGGAGATCCCGGTGTTTCGTCAGATATGGCGACCCATCACATTTGGCTACCGGCTGGAGGGCTCATGCGTGACGCTGCCATATGGGTTCCAACACTGTTGTAAGACACCACTTTGCCACAGGGCCCCTCGCGGGCTCGCTTCGCTCACCACGCTTCACTCGCCACGCTTCGGGCATGGCCTCGCTTCGCTCGGCATAATTATAATCTAGCTCTATGTCCACTTGGATGGTGGGGTTTGAACCTGGACTCAGGGGTGTGGCCACAAAATTCTGCGCAAGCGCAGATCGCCACAGTGTTGGAACGCATATGGCGGCGTCGCACATGCACAGTCCAGCGGGTAGCCAAATGTGATGGGTCGCCAACACCGGCATCCTACATCACTTGTGTGGATGTGGAGATCTGAGGTTTTTTTACATTAAACCCGCTGGTTGAACGAAAAAGAACTCCTCGTATATACCCTGTAGGAAGGTGCAAACAGCAATAAGAACATTTTCTTAGGGAATTACCCTTTCTCTCTAACTTACTTAGTCACACACTCCTTATTAGTAGGGATGAGCAAACTGTTCGGCCCTAGCATCAGATCAGGCTGAACATTTGCCCGTTCGGCTGTTCGCTGAATATTCAAATTTACAGGGTGTTCGCTAATGTCACACAACTGGGTGGGCTCCGGGTGCAGTGCTCTGCGCCCCGAACCCACCCTTTTCAAAGCCAATTAGAGCCTTTGGCTCTAATCACGTGCTTCGAAAAAAAAAGGAAAAAAACATCATTGAAATCCATGCTTCCGGTGCCCTGCATGTAGATTAGGGGTTGGGGCAATGGATTGGGTGCCCCTGCGCCCCTTATGTGCGGGGCTATCCAGAAATCCAGCTGTGTCCTCACCCAAGCTGATTTTTCAATCTTCTATCGGGTGCTACCGCCATCTTGACTAAGGGAAACTGGCAGTGAAACCTTGCGGCTTCACAGTCGGTTTGGTAGTGCGCATGCGCGAAGTGCGCTGCACTTTGTGAATGACCCGGCTGCAGAGGAGAGAGTAGGTGCGAACTTCCGGTTCAGTTTGCCGCATCAAAACCAGGGAGACAAGCTGAGCTTCCCCTTTTGGGTGGAGCTCCGCTTTAAGTTATGTTTGTGGATGGATTTCTGTCACACATAGTTTTTCTTTACAATTGTTTAGTGCACATAAGGCTGAAGCAATCTGGTTCATACTTTTAGTAGACATGTTCACAATCACAAGAAAACAACTTGCTCTTTTGACAATAAGAGCAACCCAGACAACCCCGGGGCCCATCCGAATGGGTCACACTCCTGCAAAATGAACCCAAATAATGCACTTTGTGTTCTTGCCTCATGCAAATGTTTGCGTTAAAATGACAAAATATTATGCTTTATTGCCTTCATTAATTACGCTATATCATATGTGTGCAACCAGTTATTATATTCCCACTGCTTGCAAGACATTTTTCATTACTAGATCATAATTATTTCACATGGTGTGAGAATGCGGGGAGGGGCAGTGTGGGTTGTTGCGTAGGATGGAGTTATAAGGAAACCATACAGCGAAAGTAAGTCAGTGATTGTGGCTTGTTAAATTGTTCAAACCCACTCCATCGCCTACACGATGTGCTGCACTGTATCCATTCTATCTCAGGGTCTAGGCACAGCGGCACACGGAATCATCTGCAATTCGCAGCACAATTGGTAATTAGCACATATCAAGAGGACAATAAATGACAAAGAAGGAGAGAACGCTCTGACTTATGGCTGATGATGCTTGAGAGCGTAACATCATCTATAGCCTCCTATGGCCCATCCATTGTCAGCATTCTCTCCTCTCCCTTGCAATGGCTCTGGCTGACACAATGGAGTGGGATCACGTGACAAGAACTATTTTCAGGCCTCTCTGGTCTGGTCACGAGATCCCACTCCTCTGTGTCAGCCAGAACCTTTGCAAGGGAGAGGAGGGAGTGCTGAGAATGGATGGGCCATAGGAGCCTATAGGTGACGTCACGCTCTCAAGCCTTTGCAGCCAGAGCCCTGCAGCCAGTGCTGGCTGACACAGGGGAGCAGATGGGGCCGGGACAAGGGGTGGGCAGGAGGGACGGCTGCCCTGGGCACTGTGGTATCATGTGAGGTGGGGGGGCACCACATAGAGATTGGGGGGAGGGGATTTGTGTTGGGAGGAGGAATTTGGGGAGCAGCAGGAGGTAAGAACTGTTCTAAGAGGGGGAAATTTGGGTAGATGTGGTAGGAGTGGTGATTTGGGGAGGGGTATTTGTGTTGAGAGGAGGGATGGGGGAAAAAAGATTTGTGCTTGGAGGGGGGATATAGGGTGTATGTACTAGAAAAGGTAATATGGTAGAGGGGGGAGTATTTGTGCTAGGAGGAGAACTTTTTTTGAGAGGGGGATTTGTGCTAGTAGGAATGTTTGGGGGGGGGGGGGCATTTGTGCTAGGAGGAGAACTTTTTTTGAGAGGGGGATTTGTGCTAGTAGGAATGTTTGGGGGGGGGGCGTTTGTGCTAGGAGGTGAAATTTTGGGGGTGGAGGATTTGTGCTTGGAGGGGAAATTTGAGGGCTAGAGGATTTGTGCTAGGAAGGTGGAATTTTTTTGGGGAGAGGGGAATTGTGCTGGGGGCATATGCAGAATGAGAGGATTTGAACTAGGGGGGAAAGATTTGTGCTTGGAGGGGGGATTTCAGCTGGGGAGTGGACTTGAACTGGGAGGAGGGGGAATTTATGCTTAGGGGGTAAGCATGCAGATTAGTGCTTGATTTTTTTTGGGGGGAGGGGATTTTTTGCTGACACATAATGCTCATACACTTTGGGGAGGAGGGGGGGAATTGACATGTTTGACCTTGCCCCGGCACTGGTAGCAGGATCACATGATTGGACTGGAGTGACCTGAAAAATACAGATAGATAGATAGATAGATAGATAGATAGATAGATAGATAGATAGATAGATAGATAGATAGATAGATAGATAGATAGACACAACAGAAAGTAAAAGTAAATCTCTTTAAAGTATGGAAAATCCCCTCTTAGACATCTGTCATGAAACAAGTGCAGTCATTGGAAGATTTTATCAAGTAATTTTCTGCCAAATGTTTTATCATTTGTGCTGCTGCCATCTTAAATATGAGAAATTGGTTATACCTATTTAAAGCTGGTGACATCATTCTAGGAATGTCTATATACGTGTAGCAAGTCTTCGTAAGGAATTCATGAGGACCCCTTTGGAAAGAAGCATGACCCCCCCCCCCCCACCATTATGTTTATCGTTATTGGCTACATGAGTCCATCCTACCTACCTGGAGTTTGCATGTTCCCCTTGTGCCTGTGTGGGTTTCCTCTGGGTACTCTGGTTTCCTTCCACACTCCAAAGACTTGCTGGTGGGTAAATTGTCTGTCTAAATTGTCCCTAGTATGTGTATGTATGAATGTGAGGGACCTTAGACTGTAAGCTCCTTGAGGGTAGGGACTGATGTGAGTGTACAATATGTATATGTAAAGTGCTGCGTAAATTGATGGCACTATATAAGTACCTGTAATAAATAAATACCATCTTCTCATGTCATCACTTTACAACAGTCTGACTAAAGCCTCATACACACAGTACATTGTTGGACAACTGAGCGTCTAATTTTTGTAAAAAGGGCGTGTGCCAGGATCTTGTCTTGCATACCGTTACACAATAAGGTAGTGACGTACTACGAGGAATTTCAGCTCTTGAGCGCGACCCTTTGGGCCCCTTCTGCTAATTTCATGTTTGGTGAGCACTGATTGCGAGCATGCGTGTTTGTACTTTCGACTTTTGTGTGACGGATTTGTGTACTGACCATCCAAAAATCTGACATGGAGCTGTCGTTTGACAAAATATTACTAGCCTGTCATCCAACATTTGTTGGCGGAAAATTGGAAAACAATTGTCAAAAGGAGCGTACTAACGGTAAGAATTTCAGACAACGGTCTGTCAACAGACAATCCCCTTCCTACAATCGTACCATGTGTATGAGGCTTTAGCGTGTCTTCAACAGCAGCATGCACAGCTATTCATTGGGATGGATCCTGCTCAGTCTTGTGTAAATTTTAAGGTTTTTAGAAATTTAAGAAATTGCATAGAAATTTGGAAGGCTTTGGTGGTAGATCCTGGTCTGGATACAGAGATGAGAGCAGACAGAAGATGTTTAGTAGTATAAACTCTACTTTGGTTAAAAAAAAAATATGCAGATCAATGTGTTTATTTTTTTTAAAGAAAAAATATTTAATTAAGTGAAACCATCCTCAAATTAGTGTCTTCGCAACCCATACAATTCATTGATTTTTACCTAGTTGTCCTAATTTGTTAAGAGCCATAAACCGTGCTGTACAATGTTATCGAATTCAACAAATTATACTGCTCCCGAATGCACCAACTTTCCCCATAATTTATTTAATCCTTTAATAGCTCTCTCTAATATCTTCTGCATGGAATAGAGCACACAACATACGGCACAACTGAGGTTTAGTATTCAGAGACGCAGCCACTGCAATTAAACACCAGCTGCTGTAATTTAGCCATTGCATCTGATTCTCGAAGTCTTTTGATTATATACAATGTACTTACTGAAAGCACTGATAATCAACAGGTCTTTTATAAAATATGTATAAAATTACCCCACTCAACATATGGTAAAATTCATTCATAAGTATTGAAAAGCAAAAAAAAGACATTTATCCATGTCTGATTTTGGATATGTGGGTTAAATACAAAACATGAAGTCATGCATTTTCAAGCTTCCAGGTTTTATTGTCAAAGCTTATATAGCACCCTCCTAGGTAGGTGCTAGAAGAGAGAGTATAGTTTTGTTCTTTCTGCTTACCAGGAAGATTGTCAGGCAAAATTAGAGTGCTCTCTGCCTACCAGGGAACAGGATCTATTGACAGAGGCATAGCTTGAAGCTTGTTGGCCCCAATGCAAAAGTTGACCTGCCCCCCCACTACTTCCAACGTGCGTGCAGATACATCCACCGCATGCCAAGATACTCAAAGTGGCTTAAGAGTTTAGAGTTCCCAGAGTTCCTCTTTACATCAGAGGACAGGGATTACCGCTGGAGAATCAGAGGACAGGGACCCCTGGCAGGTCACTTCGCAGAGCTCCTTTCCCATCCCAGCACTGTATACAGTCCCCACACACACACACACACACACACACACACACACACTACACAGGGCTGAAATCACATTCCTTTACACACAGTCTGTCAGCCACAATCTTCACAGGGTGTATCTGGCTTTTATGTTGCCCCTCTGACATGTGAAATTCTCTGGTCGGAACGGCAGTGTAGTTGCAGTAGGCAGATACACCCTGTGCAGATCATGGCTGACTGGCTGTGTTGTAAAGGAATGTGATTTCAGCCCCGCGGAGGAGCAACATTTTAGAGTGCTGTACTGGGAAAACAGCTCAGCAGCCAGGCATAGCATGCAGGGTGGAGGGGGTGGTCAGGGGGCTTTGGGGGGGGCAACTTAGATCCGGGAAGGCAAAGCCACATGACACAAAATCTGGAGCCTGCAGCCCTTCAGAGGCCCTCAGGGGGGTGTTAAGAGATTTGTTTTAGCGATTTCTGAAGGTTTCTCCGTCAGTATTGGCAGGTGTTGGGGGAAGGTCACCTCCTGGAGGTGTGTGGCTTTTCCCCAGTTGTCAGGGAAATGGGGTAAGTAGACATCCCCGGGTGGGGGGGTACAGAGAATCCCAGCTGGTGACTAGGAGACATTGAGCAGTGTCATACCTCACCCATCGTGGCTACAGGATGGCACTCTCCTACTCTTGCCTCGCTGAGCTCGGTTACCATTCCATGTTGCCAGCACACAGCACAGACACTTCCCCATCCTAGGCTGTTCTCACCTCGTGCTCCTCTCCATTCAGGAAATGGCTCACAGCTTCTCCCCAGCCAATGGGAACAGAAGGGTGTGGACTGTGGAAGGCAAAGTAAAAGCCCAGTACTGGAGCGTGGCTGTGGGGCCCTAGGGCAGATCGGAGCTGGATTTTGTGGAGGATATGATAATATGACAGGGAGGCTGCAGGGGCCCCTTGGAGCTAGGGGCAAGGTTGTGATTGTGACCCCTGCAACCCCTTCTGCTACGCCCATGTCTATTGGTAAGGTCTGCTCATTGTGCTCAAGTGCAGCTTAGCTTGTCTGAATGTCCCACACTGGTCCAATAGGGAGGCATATTGGACAGTGGGAGGGGGCCTGATAATGTGAGGGCACAGGCATTGTTACAGCCCTGGCTATTGGCAGAGGAAAGTGCTGCATTGCATGCTGGGATACTGTATAAATGCCAAGGGCACATATGCTCTGGGTGTTTCAGCTGGAGAGCGGGATCCCAGAGGGAGGGGGCGGCTGCCCCTCCTCTCTAGAAGTTGTCATGCAGCCTTGGGTAGTCAACCTAAGGGCCTGAAGTCAGAGAGGAGCTGAACCCAGAGGTCCTGCAGAGCTGACTGTAAGGGGGACACCAGCAAGAATCTGATTCTGCCTACAGTGAGTACAGATCTGTATCTTTGTGGCCTGTCCTATGAGGGCCACCCCTTCAGCTAGAAGAGTCAGTGGACGGGTGTCAGTCAAGGGGATGCTAGAGTGAAGATAAAGTAGTTGCATCAAGTCTGCTGCTACAGAAAGTTAGAAGACTTAATTCTTCCATACATGTGGCATTATGGTTAAAGCAGTGTGTCTGCTTCCACAAATCCTCCAGTAAGGCCAAGTGAGAGTTCTCCTTCTCTACTTTGAATAGTTCAAGTTGGAGTATCCCACTATTTCCATCCAAGTTCCAAACAAATATCAAAACCACAAGTACCCTGGACTGTTTATTTAGTAACGAGCAAGCGGGATTAAAGGGGGGATAAGTAAAAACCCCTAGCAACTGGCTGCAGGTAATCAGAGGCAGGCCTAAGAAGTCAACACACAGCAAGCCCTATGGGGACAATACTACACTTAAAGCGTAACTCCACTTTTGTTGGGAAAAAAAACATTCCCCTCTGGGTGATCTGTGTACATTGCAGGGATTTTAACAAACTATGTTGCAGATTCCTACCTTTTGTTTTTCTGAAGAAATTCCTGCGTGTTACTCTGTGCCCATGTGGGAAAGTGAGTCTAATGGGAGTGGTTCCATAATTATAAATCAGCTGTGGCAGCTGCAGGGCACTAATGAGGAAATCTACTGGGCTTGCATCCCTTTAGACGTGCTCCTATTGAAAGTATCTCTCCAAAAATGACATTTTTGTTGCGGGGGATGCCTGAAATCTGACTTGTATCTTAGGCAGACTTCTGGGAAAATTGGTGAGCCAATCACACAAGCAGGAAATGATGTTTCTGGGGAGTGGTCAGTACACACTCTGTGTACAGAACAACTCCAGGTAGACATATTGCAATGCATTCTCAGAAAATTACAGTGGCTGCAGATTGAAAAGGAAAGGTAATTTTTAATAACATTCAATTATATTATGATTAGTGTCGCGATTATATGTGCTACATTGTTTTTTCTTTATTTGCCATTTTTTTCCCCATGAAAGTGGAGTTACCCTTTAATTGAACAAGCTGAAGTTAGAAGCTGATTGGCTACCATGCACAGCTGAACTAGATTTTGCACTGTCCAGTTTTAGTAAATCAACCCCATTGTCAGGTGTTACCACCCTTCCCTACTCTACTAAAATACTGTATGTGTGGGTTTGCTGTTCACTGTGTCCCCATTGGCGAAATGTGCCATGACTTCCTATTCTAAACCTATTGGACATAGACAGCAATGAAAACCTCACAGAGGTTCTCACTGTTTGCCACTTTATCTAACAAATATGACTTTTTGCCTGGAGTTAGGTGTTCATGTTGTGAAAGGCATTTTCAGAATAAGGTGTCCTGTGAAAGTTAATTGTCGTGGAGACCTGTATGTCTGCTTCACAAAATGTGCCACTGCAGGTTTTTACACTGTCAAAGTTGCCTGCGGCCTGCAGCAAGTATACAGGCGATACTCGAAAAATTAGAATATCGTGCAAAAGTTCATTTATTTCACTAATGCAACTTAAAAGGTGAAACTAATATATGAGATGGACTCATTACATTCAAAGTAAGATAGTTCAAGCCGTGATTTGTCATAATAGTGATGAACCAGACTGAGAGACCATTTAAAGGCTCAGGAACCCTTTGCAGGTGTTATGGCTTAATTAGCTGATTAGAGTGGGACACTTTGAGCCTAGAATATTGCACCTTTTCATAATATTCTAATTTTCTGAGATTGTGGATTCAAGGTTTTCATGAGCTGTAAGCCATAATCATCACAATTATGACAAATCATGTCTTGAACTATCTTGCTTTGTATGTAATGAGTCTATCTCATATATTAGTTTCACCTTTTAAGTTGCATTAGTGAAATAAATGAACTTTTGCAAGATATTTTAATTTTTTTCGAGTATCACCTGTAGGTCTATGGAAGGAAGCACAATAAACAGGGCGTAAAGATTAGTAGGATCCCAGAGAAAATATGTTATTAAACAAAGCACACTTATATGTTAAAAACGAAGTCCAGGCCAGTGGCCTGTTTTGTTGTGTATAAAAGCTTTTGGTCTGCTTGATAAAGGGGACAGTGCCCGTAAAACGTGTTGTGCCCTGCCCATGCCCCACCCACACCTTAATGTCACTTCAGCCAGTGAGCCGCTTCACTTGTGGCTATACACGCCATTGTCACCTCCTGTCCTGGGGTGGCTTTGGCGCTTGATTGTGCTGTCGTCTGATTGGAGCTGATCAGATGGCAGCACAATCGAGTGCTTCTGTCACAACTGTTGTTCCATCTGATGCTGCCGCCTTGGGTTGGACTTACAGATTTTAATATGTACAGTAATGCCCTGTACACACGATCGGACATTCCGACAACAAAACCGTGGATTTTTTTCCGAAGGAGGATGTTGGCTCAAACTTGTCTTGCATACACACGGTCGCACAAATGTTGTCGGAAATTCCGAACGTCAAGAATGCGGTGACGTACAACACATACAACAAGCCGAGAAAAATGAAGTTCAATAGCCAGTGCGGCTCTTCTACTAGATTCCGAGCATGCGTGGACTTTTGTGCATCGGACTTGTGTACACACGCTTGGAATTTCTGACAAGTTTTGTTTTCGGAAAATTTGAGAACCTGCTCTCAAACATTTGTTAGCGGAAAGTCCGACAGCAAATGTTCTATGGAGCATACACATGGTTGGACTTTCCGACAACAAGCTCACATCCAACATTTGTTGTCGGAAAGTCTGATCGTGTGTATAAGCTATATTATGTATCAGGGCATAAGTGTGCTTTGTTTATTAAAGTATTTGCTCTGTGATCCTACTAATCTTCAAATCTATTTTATTGTGTTTCCTTCTTGGATTCATGTACATACGGTATTTTTTCTCCACTTGCACTCCATCTTTTATGGACTCGTGGACTTTGCATCATAATAGGAGAACTGAGTAAGCTAAGCTTCCAATGCACCATTCCCAATGCACACGTTCCTGTAAAAATAGCTGTGCGTATACAGTAAGTGGGTGCTTTAGCAGCCACCGGCTGGAACCGTGTCAAGTCTGAGCAAGAGAATGTAACCAGCACACCAAGGATCTCCAGAACACATCCAAAGCTTTATTTAGCGATCACATCGTTACAGCATATTGCAAAGTTTCGGAGCCACGCAGGACCCCTTCACCAGGCATGTGACAACATCACATGCCTGAAGAAGAGGTCCGTCCTGCGTGGCTTCGAAACGTTGCAATTTGCTTATGTGATTGCTGAATAAAGCTTTGGACCCGTTCTAGAGATCCTTGTTGTGCTGGCGATATTCTCTTGCTCTGAGTAAGCTAAGCACACATGCTGTACACACAGTTTGTATAGCAAGTATAGGTCAGTTGCACACTGACACACACACTGCACGTGTCTTACTTATGGACATAAAACAAACCTAGCCATATTCCTTACAGTGATCAGATGTTTACCTCCTGGTTGGTGTAAGACCGGTACAGATAGTGCCATTCCACACATATAAGAAAAGCAAGATCTTCAGCACATTACACGATCGCTTTAGCTTAAATTTTATTATGTTATAACCAATATGCAAGGTTTCAGGGATGCACATGGGTCCCCTTCCTCATCTTTGCTTTGCCAGTCCAGAGTACCTGTGCCACAAAAGTGGCCAGTGATGCCAATTCTCATGTGGATTACAGAAAGAATGAAGACATATCCAACATTGCACTTTCCCCTACAGAGCTGCCTTTAGAATCATGGGGCCGCATACAGCCTACAGCACAGCATCCACTGCATTGTGGGTGCAGCAAAATTGCACAAACAGAGGGAGGGGCTTAAAATGTGAGCCTATGTACAAGGTGTAGTGCTCAGAGGTATGTAATGTACAGTGTACAGGGGTCAGCAGTGTGTAATGCACAGTGTAAAGGTCAGGCGTATGTAATGTATAGAGTGCAGGTATCAGGAGTATGCAGAGTACACAATGCAGGGGTCAGAAGTATATACAGCCCAGCGTACAGCACACCCGATTTCACTATCATTTCACCATCACCCCTTTTTGCATGCCACAGAAGTGCCACCTATGCACGCACATACACACACTAACACACTGTATGCGCACACAAACTGTACGCACACTGTATGCATACAATACCTTACCTCTCTGGTTACATTGTTGGCTGTTACTCCAGCTCTTTCAGCTACTTCTGCCAGTGGGAAAGCATGGAGGTGGTGGTGCTGGGAATGAGTGGAATAGCAGGATGTGAGTTGTTTCTGCAAAAGGCTGGGCAGAGATCACAGGGGCAGGAGTAGAAGTCCAGAGTGCAGAGACCTAAAAGAAGTGAGTGTAGTAATCTTCCATGTGGTGGCCCCCAACAATTAAATTAAAATCTTGGCCTCCTCCAGCAGATTGATATAGAAGAAAAGACCAAAGGAACTTGAATTTTATTGTCAGGAGGATTACAGAGAATTACTTCACTTACACCTGCAAATAATTAAAAAGTCCCCTAAGCCCTGGTTCAAACAGGGGCCACTTGTCAGGTGACTTAGCCGCCTGACAAGTCGCATCCTGTTCTGTACTACGGAACCGTTCTAATAGGAGCGACGCAAGTCGCTCCGACTTAGAAAAAGGTTCCTGTACTATTTTTGGGGCGACTTCAGGCGACTTGCATTGACTTCTATACAGAAGTCGTTTTGCAAGTCGCCGCTGAAGTCGTGTGCAGGTCGCCTCGAGAGTCGACCTGCAAGTCGTGTTGCCCCTGTGTGAACCGGCACTAAGTGCTCCCCTGCATACCTTGCATCTTGCTGCACTTGCCCACAACTTGACCCCTTGCCTCCCAGATGGAGCCCTGAACACCACTCACATCCAATCTCATAAGGCTTGTGCACACCTCCACAATCAGCAGGTGCTGACTGCTGGAAAAACATGTACCCAAGATTGGAAACTTCATCCTACTCAATACTCTACAAAGCTTTCAAGCTCTACAACTCATATCAGGATTTACCAGTCCTGGAGAAAACTGCCAAGTCAGGTTTATACTAATGCAACACACATCCTGGAGCCCCTCAACCTGCAAGGGTAAAAAACCCTGGGTGACATCAAATCCTCTCCACACCATGACATGGTGAATTTCAGTACCAGCACTCAAGATTGCAGTACCAGCACTCAATCCAAAACACTGTCCTAGTGTTCCACACAGGTATAACAATATAGCAATAGATGTAGTTGGTACTCTCGGGAGAACAGAACTAACCAAATAGCAGATTGCACACAAAGGCCTACCTTTGTGTGCCTAGTAAGACCATTGCTATATACAGCGTGTGTATATATATATATATATATATATATATATATATATATATATATATGTATATGTATTTACAATGCACAGCTTTACAACTAGTTAGAAACAAAACAAGGAAGAAATTATGACCTTGTACATGCTGTATACTGTTGTAAACAGGTATCTGAGCCCAGATGTAAGAAGTGAGTTTCACAAAGCTAGCTTGTAGGCAGGTGGCTAACTGGATGTTTAGTTAGCTTGGCTGCCAGGTAAGGGGTTAACATTTTATCCCTGTGTATGTTTGTGGGCTTTTTCTGGGGTCCAGCCTTTCTCCCATGTGATATAAAAGAGAAGTTGTTTGGATCCCAAGGGCTCATAACCTAAGAGAAGGATACTTGCAAGGGCTTTCTGAAACCTGTGGCCCAGCCTAGGACACTGATCCATTGCAACATCCCAAAGGACATGGACTTCTCCATTCGAGTCTTCCCAAGAATGGACTATTCCCAATACTACTTTACTTGTTCAGGTAACCTGGGGCAGCTTCAGTTAGGTGTATTTATAATGAGAATGTTATTGCATGTCATACATATTCTACTGAACTTCTAGTAAACTTGTTGCGACTGCGTTGAGCCTGTTATTCAAAGGGGTGTATGTTGAGTCTTGGCGTATTCCTAAAGAACCTGTGTCTGTAATAGCACTATGGGTTATATTTAACACCACTACAAACGGTTAGCTCACAAGGCAAGGAAGAGGAGGTAGTTGCCATGGGTAACCATAAGGAAGAACAGCTACAGCAACCAGTCCTTTGATGAGGTACCTGGTTAGGTGACAGGTCCTCCAGTAGCGAGGGGGTCGGTGCTCTGATTCCCCCCTAGCTGTCAGTCTCCTCTGGTCACTGGGAGCAGACTAGAATTACGAGATCTGAGCCTGATCACTGGGTATGGAAGGGAAAGAGTTAATTAACATGCATGGGGGCCTGTTATGTGCTTGGCAGGACTCCATTCTGTTACTGGGAGTGAGGTAACAAAGGAACACTGGACTGGTGGAGTGGGCAATGGCTCTGCATATCCCTCCGAATGCAACATACATCAGTTGCGAGTGTGTGGTGCCATGGGACGAAACATCTTAAGGAAGAACTCTGCATATTCACTATCTCTGAGTCAGGGGCTGCCTTAATGTTTGATTCTTCACATGACCTCAGGGAAATTGGTGAGCATGCCTTTGGGCAAGGTGTTACCCCACGTTCATGGGCACAACCAGACCCCACCCACAAGCTATTGCTGGATTGTCCATAGAGTGCCAAACAGCATTATGTACTGTGGTGTTTTGGTTTACAATCTATTCATATACAGTTGTCTTATAACAATTTGTTTTTTATTAGTCATGAATAAAAGCATAGTAGGCTGTGGACACAATACACAGTACCACAGATACTGTGGGCAAGTCGTAGACATTAGGCAGTACTTGCCAAACTTGAAAAAGATCTTCCAAAAATAGTTTAATTAAATATCACAATATTTCCTGAAAAGATTTCAAACCAAATACACCTGATGGTTAAAATACATCCAGATAATGCTTGTAGATGCAGGAAACACACTTGTGTATTTTGCACAGTTTTTCATTCATCTAAAAATAGTCATCTAAAAATGGAAAAATAGTCATCTAAAAATGGAAAAATAGTCATGCAAAAAGATTGGTTAAGGTAAAGTAGATTAAAAATTCAGTTTGCGGAGACTGATTTTTTTCTGTTGACTACTGTCTAAAGCTAATCACAAGCAACACAGGACAGTTTTGTCCTACATTAGCCTATACTATGTGAGGGACTACCTATACGCTTCATTTAACTTGTATCTAATCGGGAAGTATTATCATTAATAGATCTAAAGGGGGTTGTACATAAAGAGTATTAGGAAGTATTGTGCCAACAATGTTTTGACAATGTTTTTTAAAGTGTATTTAAACCCAAAAAAACAAATGTAATATATTGCAGCCAACCAGTCCTTAAAGGGTAAGTTCACCTTTACAGAAAGATCTGTAAGGTGAACTTACACAGGGCCCCTCCTCATCCACCTCCCCTCCCCCTGGTCCCGCTGACCTGGAGCACAGCGATCACCCGCTAGGAGACCTTTTATAGCCCCCTCACCAGTCGAAGGCTTAGAAATCCCCTCGGCTTAATCTCCTAAATGTCCCTCGTCAGGAGGGACGTTTAGGAGCATTCTAATTGGTCAGCGCCGACCAATCAGAACCCGCATAGCCCTTCCTGTCACCGTGGGCGAAGAGGAGAGAAAGCTGTGAGGATTTTAAATCTCCTGACTATTAAATCGGCTATCCGATGTGTCGTAACAGACGATTGCCGGACTCCAGGTTAGCTGGACCAGCTGCGATGGGTAGGGGGTCCAGTGTAAGTTCACCTTACAGATTTTCTGTAAAAGGTGAACTTTGACTTTAAATGTGAAAACCTTTATCCCACACTCCAAACACATGCTGGTAGGTTAATTGGCTCCTGTCTAAATTGACACTAGTATGTGTATGTATGAATGTGAGTTAAGGAGTGTAAGCTGCTTGAGGGCAGTGACTGATGTGAAGCACTGCATAAACTGACAGTGCTATATTAGTACCTGTAATAAATAAAATAAATAAAAATCCCAAAAAGAAAAGAAAATATTTCTGTAACTGATTAAAGTATTATTATCTGAAGTTAACCTTTAATTTGTTAGTCATTAATGTAAAGTCAGTGTAAATCTACTATTCCTTCTAACACTATCCTCTCCACAGTTTCACAATACTGCTGTCAATGGGTGGCTATGCTGCTCCCCCATAGGGATAACTGTGTGTGTGCATACCAAACAGGGTTCAGGTCCAAACCCAAAAGTCAACTGTCATACCTAAGCCAATAAGCTGTAGTCAGGCGATTCCCCACCTCACTGCTGGCGTAAACAAAGAGGCAAAGACGTTTATGACATCATTGACCTAATATGGCCATCCACGTCCCTTTGTTTACATCAGCTGCAGGTTTGGGAATCCCTGTCCGCAGATCATTGACCCAGGAATGATGGTTGATTTCTGGATTTGGAACAAACACAAGCTCATTCCTACGTTTACATAGATACATTGGAAGAGTGGCTGTAGCCACCCTAATGCCCTGTACACACGAGTGGAATTTCCGTCGGAAAAATCTTGGATGGTTTTTCCGACGGAATTCTGCTCAAGCTTGCCTTGCATACACACGGTCACACAAAAGTTCTCTGAACTTTCGACCGTCAAGAACGCGGTGATGTACAACACTACAACGAGCCGAGAAAATGAAGTTCAATCCTCCTGAGCACGCGTCGAATTGTTTCCAAGCATGCGTAGGAATTTTGCGTGACGGAATTGCTACAGACGATCAGAATTTCCAATAGAGAAAATTTCGCCAGCAAAAGTCTGATGGAGCATACACACAGTCAGAATCTCCGACCAAAAGCTCACATCGGACTTTTGCTGGCAGAATTTCCGATCGTGTGTACGGGGCATAAGACCGAAGGTGTGCTTCTGGCAAGATGATCAGCTGAAAATGAAGGAAAAAAAGCCTAAAAAAGAAATCTAAATCCGCGTACACACGGGTGGACTTTTCGACCGTGGTAAAAAAAGCAGGAGTAGTATGGCGCTGCCCTTATGGAGACAAAAATATATTTTTCTTCTTTATAGTAAATGTGTTACCTAGTGACCTTATTCCTAAAGAATTGCTTCTAAAACCTGTATGTGTCAAAAGGTTGAATAAAAACTGACTGGTGATGGATTTTTTCTATTAAAAGTGAAAAATGCAACATATGGTGCTCCAATTATTCAGCAAAGGTGCATTGTGCGCTTTAAATTAGGTAATAAATTAGGTAAATAGTTGTGGATATGGATACAATACCACCTAAGTGGAAAGTATAAAAAAGGAAAACAGGAGTAGTATGGCGCTGCCCTTATGGAGACAAAAGGACTTTTTCTTTAAAATAAACAATAGCTCTATAATTCCTAAAGTATTGCTTCTAAGCCTGTGTGCACCAAACAATTAAATAAAATCTGTGACTGGTGCTGAGTACTTACTATTAAAGGTACAATTGTAACATAGGGTGCTTCAATTATTCAACAAAAGTGCATGGTGCAACATCACTAAAGTGACCAGTGTTAAATCATACAAATGTATACAAAATTGTGCAAATTATCCATCATATATAGTGACTGATGTGCTGTGACCAGTAATAGTTGGATAGGAAAAGTTCCGTTTAAGAAAAAACAAGTTCTTTTTAAAAATGTTTTGAAGTGTTCAATCTCTGAGACCCCATTCACACAGGGGCAACACGGCTTGCAGGTCGCCTCAGCGAGGCGACCTGCAAACGAATGCCCGGGCGACTTGCAAAACGACTTCTGCATAGAAGTCTATGCAAGTCGCCTCAAGTCGCCCCCGAAGTCGTACAGGAACCTTTTTCTAAGTCGGAGCGACTTGCGTCGCTCCCCTTAGAACGGCTCCATAGTACAGAACGGGAGGCGACTTGTCAGGCGACTAGGTCGCCTGACAAGTCGTCCCTGTGTGAATTGGGTCTGAGGGCCAAATATCTGTAGGAAAACTTCTTATCCAGGTGCTGGTTTCTTTAATTAGTGCCTTGTCTGCATGCTCTGACAATGCTTGCACTCACCGGATTTTGCTTTCCCCTGCAGGGGTATGCACGGTCACAGTGTCTGCCACTGTGCAGCAATCAAGGATGTCCCCTAAACTTTACTTGCATATTGTGGTGTAGTAATTACATGTAAAGGAAAGAAGGTATGCCCATCGCGTAAAACCATACGAGAACTTTTATTAAAGCTTAATAAAATATATGTACTCACATTTCAAATGAAAAAATCAAGCATAGAAAAAGTTAACGAATTCCCTTTGTTAGAGGTGCTGCAAGACGTCCGTAGTCTGATAGAGCATACACACGGTCAGAATTTCCGACCAAAAGCTCACATCGGACTTTTGCTGGCAGAATTTCCGATCGTTTGTACGGGGGGGGATAAGACGGAAGGTGTGCTTCTGGCAAGATGATCAGCTGAAAATGAAGGAAAAAAAGCCTAAAAAAGAAATCTAAAGCCGCGTACACACGGGCGGACTTTCCGACCGGACTGGTCCGACGGACTTTCAACTGACTTTTGACGGACTTCTGATGGACTTTTTAACGAAGGACTTGCCTACACACGATCACACCAAAGTCCGACGGATTCGTACGTGATGACGTACACCGGACTAAAATAAGGAAGTTGATAGCCAGTAGCCAATAGCTGCCCTAGCGTCGGTTTTTATCCCTCGGACTAGCATACAGACGAGCGGATTTCTGGGTCCGGCGGAGTTACGACGTAAAGATTTGAAGCATGTTCCAAATCTAAAGTCCGTCAGACTTTCGACAGAAAAAGTCAGCTGAAGTTCCGATGAAGCCCACACACGATCGGATTGTCCGCCGGACTCGGTCCGTCGGACCAGTCCGGTGGAAAAGTCCGCTCGTTTGTACACTGCATAAGGCAGCCACCACATCTAAGCAGCAAGATATTACATTGTAGTTTTGGGGTCAAGATACACTTTAAAGCGGTTGTATGGCTGCAAACAAAAAACAAAAAAAAAAACCTGTAAGGCAAAGGCATAATGAGCTAGTATGCACCGCATACTAGCTCATTATGAAATACTTACCTTACAACGAAGCGCCGGCATCGCTTCCCGGTCACCGCTGAGGGAGCTGACATGTTGCCTCAGCATTTCTTCCGGGTTCGATGATGTTACGCCTGCGCATACGCGCGGGATTTCTCTTTCCGGCAAGGAGCTCTGATTTTCTGCAAGCATTCATTGGACCTTCAGAATGCAAGCACCGCTGACGTCAGCGGATGCTTGCAAGGTGAATATCTCCTAAACCGTATAAGTTTAAGAGATATTTATTTTACCTACAGGTAAGCCTTATTATAGGCTTACCTGTAGGTAAAAATGTGAAAGCGGGGTATACAACCACTTTAAGCCTCAGCCTTTATCAATAAGTAAGTAGAGAGAGGGATCCAAATGAGGGTTCTTCCTAGGGTTGCCACCTCATCCCTTTAAACCCGAACACATATTAATTACACAGGTTCTGTGGCTGATTAAGGTGGTAATTAAACTCACTTGGTGCCTTATCTGCATTTAATTAGCCTCAGAACCTGTGTAATTCAAAGGTGTTCGGGTTTAAAGGGATGAGGTGGCAACTCTAGTTCTTCCCCTAGCAATGTGTGGCAGAACTGCTTACATATTAGTAATAGAGTATAAAACACACAAAAAGTAACAAAAACAACAGAAGATAATGACAAGCTGTGACTCTGTAGCTGGCCCAGATTTAGGTTCTCTTTAAAGCAGGGATATGCAATTAGCGGACCTTCAGCTGTTGCAAAACTACAAGTCCCAGTATGCCTCTGCCCCTGGGTGTCATGCTTGTGACTGTCAGAGTCTTGCTATGCCTCATGGGACTTGTAGTTCTGCAACAGCTCAATTTCTAATTGCATATCCCTGCTTTAAAGGATGGCTGTCATGAGAAAAATACATAGACTGCTAATGCTGACCGCTAAATCTGAAAATGCTAGTTTGCTGGCAGTTGTGCAGATCCATGACCTAAATACTTTCTGAGCCACTGACCCAGGAATGGTTTGCAGATCATTCTCATTGACTTCAACGGTTGCATATTTTTTTAGACTTTTAGATCAATGAGTCAAAGTATTGAAGCCGGGGACAGCAAAGAATAAACATTTCCAGTTTTCCTTAAAAAAATTAGAATTCACTGGAACCAGACACTTTAATTATGGATGTAAACTGGTGGTATGACCAGTTGAGGTCTTAATACTCTCTTCTACAGCCACACAATCTTCTTTGTGGAATTTCAGCCTTTGGTCTGATAAATCACATCTACTGCATTCTATATAAAAGAAAAATATAGCAGGGAGGAGTTGAGAACACATGTTCAGATATCTCACCCGGGTCCCTGAGTACAAGAAGCTACGTAGTGATTCAAGCCTGTATCACATACACAAAGCTGACATGCCTTTTTTTGGGTATCGACCCTCTAATAGCCATACTTACATTACTAAACATGTCTCACGAGGCATTCATTTGTTCTGAGTGATGGTAAAAGACGTAAACTGCTTACCTTCTACGTTGCAGACTGGGATGTAGAGTATCAGCCAGCAGCTCCAAGACACATTTCAGTGCTGTGTACAACCATTTCCCTTAAATTCCTTTCCTTCCTGATCAGCCAGAAAATAGTTAGCTACACTACAATGCTTTGCCTGAAAAGACTGGGGAGTGGTAGGGCTCATGTCACTTTGTTTTCCACCCCACAGAGCTGTGATAATATTTGACTACTTTCCAGAGGGTTCAGACCAAAGGAATGTCAGCCAACAGGTACAGTGAAAAACTGACCTAACGAGTTTCCTCTTAATATGGTAATCTCTGCAGACTGTGACTTAGGGACATTATTTTTATCCTATTCTGTGGCTATGACGATATTGCAATGTATTTCCTAGATAAGAAAACCAACAGCGCACCAAGGGCGGAGTGCAACTAACCCTGGGTGCCAGCAATAAGAGGTGCTTGGTGTCCAGGCCTAACCCCTGAACTTTTAACCATGTAGAGGGAGCCAAAACGTCATATATAATAGCTGTATTACTTTTAAATGCTATTATATTTAATTTGTGGCACCCTCTAGCAATAGGTAGGTGCTAGTAATAGTTTTTTTACTAGGGACAGTCAGCACAGGCAAATTTAGGCAGGCCTATGCTGCAAGCTAGGCCTGTCTGTTTTGATCTGGGGGCTGGGAGTGGTCAGAGTAGCAGTGGGTGTGACCACCTGTGCTCTAGTTTTGGGGCGCCTCCCCTGCTTCCAGGGAGAAGATTCTGGAAGAGGGGCTGGACCTGGAACTGGAGTGGCAGGCAGCTCATGTGGGAGCCCTGACCAATCCCCAATTGGTATTGGCAGGGGGCGGGCCTCCTATATAAGCTGAAGTGATATGCCACTGGGGGTAGTTGTCGGCTGAGTGAAGTGAGGAATGGAATACTAGGCAGCAGCAGGAGGAAACCCCCATCTGGGAGGGGGTGTACCGATCGCAGGAGAAGGCTCAGGGAGAGCTGTGAGGGAACTTTGCCTCTACACGGTCATTAGCAATGTCTTTGCCACCACACGGTCAGTGGTAAGGAACTCCTGAAGCAGAGGGGCAGGTGAAGCTGTCGGAACGTATGGTCTGGTCAAGTTCCTCATCAAGGATTCAGGGCAGTGGAAGGTCGGTGAGTGTTACCACAGTGGAGGGCTGGATGTGCCAGGAAATCTGTGAGGGAACTTTGCTTCTACACGGTCATTAGCAGAGTCTTCATCAAACACACGGTGAATGATGAGGAGTCCTGGATCAGAGAAGAGACTGTGGGGATATATGTCAAATCGATGTGGCCTGAGGGCACAGGATTTGCAAGCTGGGCTGGCTGGGAACAGTAGTCCACCATCTAAAGACATGCTTTTAAACTACTAGGCCTCCTGGGAGAGGTACTGCAGGCCTCAGGCCTAGTAGCAGCGAGCAAACAGAGCCTGATTAGGGGCTTATTTAGAGTGGGTCATTATCTCTCAAAATAAGAAAATGTAACATGACTTTAACTCAGTAACATTAATTTTGTGCAGGAGGGAACAAGTTTGTGCAGGAGGAAACAAGTATCTGCAGGAGAAGAAGGAGTTCTAAGACCATCATTTTTACACGGTCAAAAATGATGTCTTCATCCCTCACACGGTGAAAGATGGGGAATTCTTCGGAGGAATAGTCTGCGGAGGTTAAGCATAGGAGAGCAACAGTCTGCAGTCGGCTGCCGACACCGCGGGCTCCCTGGACAGGTAAGTGTCCATATATTAAAAGTCAGCAGCTGCGGTATTTGTAGCTGCTGGCTTTTAATATATTTTTTTCAGCAAACCTCCGCTTTAAACATTCACATCAGTCCCTGTCCTCAAAGAGCTTACAATCTAAGGTCCCTAACTCACATTCATACATACACATACTAGGGCCAATTTAGACAGGTGCCAATTAACATACCAGAATGTCTACCAGCTTCCTGCTGTCAATGGTTGTTAAAGCAGAGCTACATCCAAAAGCAGCCTGGATCTCCTCTTTAAGGAGGGTGCCACCAAGTATTTGGCGACCAGTGATGTCAGACAGCCCCATTCACTTACATGCCCAGGTACATATAAGCAAAAAAACCAAGGATAGTAACAAGTGGGGACCCTCGTGCAAAAATCAAGGAAAAAAAAAAAAATATGGTCTCCCCAAAAAAGTAAACCAGACCGTTATCCAAGCATGCAACCTGGCAGACCAGGCTTGTTGTCATCATGGGGGGAGGGTACCTCTCTGCCCAGCCGAGTAACAATACAAGAGGGCATGTCTCTGCTGGGCACCAATCTAAGGGGCACTTCTATGCTGACCACCAATGTAAAGGGACACGTCTTCACCAACCACCAACATAAGGGGGACTCCTCTCCACTAGCAAGGTAAGTAAGAGTGGCATATCTCTATTGACCACCAATATTATTATTATTATAAGAGATTTATATAGCGCCAACAGTTTACGCAGTGCTTTACAATGTATAAGGGGGACAACACAATTAGAGTACAGTTCAATACAAAAGGTACAGGAGGGCTCTGCTCGTAGAGCTTACATTCTAAAGGGAGGGGGTGGTGGTACAAAAGGTCATAGCTGCAAAGTATGATTTGATGGGGGTGGCTCAGGGACAGTTATGTGGGTGTGGGATAGGCTTCCCTGAATAATTGAGTTTTCAGGGATCTCCTAAAGGTGGACAGGGTAAGGGCTGATCGGACATACTGGGGCAGGGAATTCCAGAGGATGGGAGAGGCTCTGGAGAAGTCCTGAAGGCGAGCATGGGAGGAGGTAACAAGGGAGCTAGAGAGCAGGAGGTCCTGAGAGGAGCGGAGGGGGCGATTTGGGCGATATCTGCAGATGAGGTTGGTGATGTAGATGGGGGCGATGTTGTGAATGGCCTTGTATGTTATGGTTAGCATTTAGAATTTTACACGGTGGGGTAGGGGAAGCCAGTGAAAGGATTGGCAGAAAGGAGCAGCAGTCACGGATCGATTAGTGAGGTGTATTAGTCTAGCAGCAGCATTCATAATAGACTGAAGGGGGGATAGCCTGCTTAAGGGTAGGCCATTAAGGAGAGAGTTGCAGTAGTCGAGGCGGGAAATAATCAAGGAGTGATTAAGTTGCTTTGTGGTGTCATTAGTCAGGAAGGGTCGAATTCTGGAGATGTTGCGGAGGTTAAGGCGGTAGGATTTAGCCAGTGATTGGATATGGGGGCTGAAGGAGAGGTCAGAGACAAGGATTACACCCAGGACCCTGGCATGTGTGAAGGGACCAATGGTTGTGCTGTTGATATTAATGGTGAAGTCACAGGAGGGGGACCGTGAAGGAGGAAATATAACAAGCTCAGTTTTAGAAAGATTACGTTTGAGGAAGTGGTGTGACATCCATACCGATATGTCATTCAGCAAGTTTGAGATCCATGAGGAGATAGTGGGGGTGAGTTGAGGAGTGGAGAGATAGATCTGTGTGTCATCGGCATAGAGGTGGTATTGGAAGCCATGGGAGGTTATTAACTGGCCCAGGGAAGAGGTATAGAGTGAGAATACCAATATAAACATTCCTGTCTTCAATGACCCTCAGGGGGGAAGGGGGGAACAGGGCAGCCACCGTATCAGTGAATTGGAAACTGTTGTAATGAAAGCTGACAAACTGCCTATGGAGAGATCAGTTATTTTACTTTAGTTCTGATTGTTAGCTCTTTGGACAATCAGCCTATTTGCTACCTGTTTTCCCATTTATTATTTAGTGGATTATTTCAGGTCAGCAGTCACTTTTAGCTGTTATCTAGCTTTTTTTTGTTTGCTGCAAGACTTCCCTTTAAAAAATAGGTTTCTATTTCAAGCATTTGTATTTTCTGGTTTTAATTTATTTTGATGGGTTTTTTTTTAATTTTATGTTGATGGGGCCTTTATTTTAGGTTAAACAGTTTTTGTTTTTTTTTTATCTTATGTTGATTAGGTTATTTTTAATCACTTAAGCCCTGGAAGGATTTGCCCCCTTAATGACCAGGCCATTTTTTTTTGCGATACGGCACTGCGTCGTTTTAACTGACAATTACGCGGTCGTGCGACGCTGTACCCCAAAAAAATTGATGTCCATTTTTTTCCCACAAATAGAGCTTTCTTTTGGTGGTATTTGATCACCTCTACGGTTTTTAATTTTTGCGCTATAAACAAAAAAAGAGCGACAATTTTGAAAAAAAAAGCAATTTTTTTTACTTTTTGCTATAATAAATATCCCCCCAAAAATATAAAAAAAATCAAATTCCTTCCTCAGCTTAGGCTGATATGCCTTCTTCTACATATTTTTGGTAAAAAAAAAAAAAAAAAAAATCGCAATAAGCGTATATTGATTGGTTTGCGCAAAAGTTATAGCATCTACAACATAGGGTATATATATATGGCATTTTTATTATAATTTTTTTTTTACTAGTAATGGCGGTGATCTGCAATTTTTAGCAGAACTGCGACATTGTGGCAGACAGATCGGATACTTTTGACACTTTTTTGGGACCATTGACATTTATACAGCGATCAGAGCTAAAAATAGCCACTGATTACTGTATAAATGTCATTGGCAGGGAATGGGTTAACACTAGGGGGCGATCAAGGGATTAAATGTGTGTCCTAGGGAGTGATTCTAACTGTGGGGGGATGTGACTGCCTGGAGGAGGAGACCTATCACTGTTCATACTTTTGATTTAAAGTGGAGTTCCACCCACTTTTACAACTCTTCAGCATCCCTCACTAAACTGTGCACTGTAAACAAATTGGATATTTTTTTATTTTTTTTCTCAGCACCTACTGTATATCTGCTGTATTCATTTTTCACTTCCTCCTCCCTGGCCGTGGCCCATCGCATCATTTCCTGTTTGCAATGCCTTCTGGGAAGGGGCGGCAACTTCCTCTGAAACTGCCGTTGCTATGGAAACCTGACCTGAAACCTATTACACTGCTTGTGCTGCACCGAGCATGTGCGAGATCTGCAAGGATGAGATCCAGGAAGTAATACAGTCTGGCTTCAGATGCCCACACTTAAGATGGCCACAGCCTGCTGTAATTTTATAAAATAACAAACTACTGCTATAAACTAACAAAACAGACCTTAGTTTACAGACTAACTTTACTGGAATACATTAAGCTTGTGTATTATAAGGGTATTTTTATTTAAAAAGTATAATTTTGGCCGGAACACTACTTTAAGTCCTTTTTATTAATTTTCCAAAATATACAGGTACAAAAAATAGGCGATGCATTTAATATAAAATCATTTCCAGAGGCCGAACAAGACACCATCCGGAGGCACACATTATTACCATCATACCTTTTTAACTTACCCATAGCCTTTGCCCCCCCCCCCACTCCCCCCCTTCCCCCCCCCCCCCATCCCTCCACCCCCAACCCTTTGGCTCTATCAAATAGAACTAAACTAACAACCCGTAATAGTCTGGAATACAGTTGAAAGATATTTCAGCAATTACAATTTACCTTTCTCTTCCTTTCCCACGTACTGGATCCCAAATTTCCTTTCGGCCCACCTTACAGGGTCCCCAGGTCCCGGGTCGAAGCTTGCACAGTCTGAGCAGCAGTAGAGGTGGTTCGTAGCAGGCTGAGAAAGTTCATCACACTGCACATTCTGCAGCAGCAATCACTGCAGCCCAGCACTCACCAGAGCTCTCCCCAGACCAGCTCAAAAACTCTTCATTCAATCCATGGAAGTTGCTAGTAAGGTGAGGTGCTAATGTATTTGCAGAACTAGCTGGATTAGTGTCAGAAATACCAGATTTGTGAAACGTCCTGTCTATGTCAGCCTGCAATCAGTCCTTGCAGATTACTGTTAAATTATCTGTATCCTGCAACTCTGATGAGATCACAGACCAGGACAACTACACTACTTCCCGGGCTCAGAAAACTTTACTGGACATTTACTAAAGGCTTTGTGTTTTGCTTGCAAAAGAGGTGAGGGTCTGCTAGAATTAAAGCGGAGTTCCACTCAAAAGTGGAACTTCCGCTCATTAGTCTCCTCTCCCCCTCCGGTGCCACAATTGGCACCTTTTGGGGGGGGGGGGGGGAACAGGTCTTTGACAGGTATCCTGTTCCCACTTCCGGGAGTCCAGGCCGCAGCCCGTGACATCACCACGGGGCTCCCTCCTCCTCTCCCTATCGCCGGGCCAGTAGGAGAGAGGAGCAGGGCCTCGCGCATGCGCAGTAGGGTTCCCGGCGTGAAGCCGTAAGACTACACTGCCGGGTACCCTTACTCGCAATGGCAGCAGCAGCACCCGACAGCTGATGGAAACATCAGCTGCGGTGCCCACATCGCTGGACTCCAGGACAGGTAAGTGTCCTGTTTTTAAAAGTCAGCAGCTGCAGTATGTGTAGCTGCTGGCTTTTATTTATTTATTTTTTTTTTTTTTTGAGCGGAACACCGCTTTAAGTTCCAAGCCTGTGATCAGTGACATTCAGTTATAAATGTAAAAACCTCTCTGCAGCGACTCATCAATCATTTTGGAATATCAGTATGTAGCTGCTAATATATAACAAGAACTCTGAATTTTAGGCTGACAATAGAACACAAGATTTAGCACCAGAGCTGCCCACTCCCTCTGATTGCACCACTTCTCCTTCACAGCCACACAGAGCCCCTAAACTGGGCGCACACGGACCAAACATCGGCCAGTTCAGTAGGGACCAGACACATTTCAATCTGTGTGGCCTCCCCCCTTTCTGATCAACAGAAATCAATCAGTAGATCAACTTCTGAGGAACGGCCATGCTAGAAAACTTTCCTTCAATCGGTGGCCAAAGCCAAATGGTTGCAGACTGATCAGTGTATTCTGACATTGGGAGGAGTCCTACTGACGTAATTAAGGATGATCTCCGGTGTGTTCACACACTCCACGTGCAGAGCCCGCCAGGAAGTCGGCACGGCGCTGCGCTAATCACAGGCAGTGAGAAATTTCGCGATCTCTGCAGCTGCACATCGGGAAAATGTCTCACTGCCTGTGATTAGCGCAGCGCTGTGCCGACTTCCTGGCGGGCTCTGCACGTGGAGTGTGCGAACACGCCCAAGCCCATCCTTAGTCATAATACAATGGTACAGAAGGGGAGGATTCCTCCACCTGTCTCGTTTGTGTGGACGGGGTGAATCCGTTCATTTATCTTTTCTTCCGCACACCAGCTGAATAAAAAAAAAAATTTAAAACTAACCGTGCCTACTCCACTTTAGACTCAAACCACAGACACAGGGGCATCTATTCCTTGTAGTGACACAACACACAGGCATTTTTCCTCACACTGATACATTTTTTTCTACATCACTGTTGGCCCAAAGCTTTACTGCAGGAAAAATTGCGTACTGCTATTAAACTGCACATGTCGCTACAAACTGCAACCCAGCCCCTACTCCACCTGGGGAGCGGGAGGGGGGCGCAGTTTGACACCTTCGCACTGGGTGACCTTGTCCCAGCACCACATTGCATGGTAGGAGTTGTAGTTCTCCACACCACACACTAGACTTGGCCCACCGGTTCCTGCACTTTGCAGAGACTACATCTACCAGAATGGCACTCAAAGTGAATGTGTCAGCTTCTCCTGCTTCCCTGCTTGTAGTAGGAACCAAGGAGTGTATAGAGGGATCAGCTGTCTGCTCTGCAGCCTGTCTGTGGTGGGATCATCTGTGGCTATGGCTCTAGTGTTTGGTGCCTGTCTGCACAGTCTAAGACCATCTCCTGTATCTTATCCACACAGTCTCTGACCATCTTCTGCAGCATGTTTGCAGTGTCTGACCATCTTTAGCATGTTTGCAGTCTCTGATCATCTCCTGTAGCATGTTTGCACAGTCTCTGACCGTCTCCTGTATCATGTCCGCACAGTCTCTGGCCGTCTCCTGTATCATGTCCGCACAGTCTCTGGCCGTCTCCTGTATCATTTCCGCACATTATCTGACCATCTCCTGTATCATGCCCGCACATTATCTGACCATCTCCTGTATCATATCTGCAGTCTCTGGCCATCTCCTGTATCACGTCTGCACAGTCTCTCACCATCTCCTGTATCACGTCCACACAGTCTTTGACTATCTCTTTTATCATGTCCGCACAGTCTCTGATCATTTCTTGCATCATGTCCGCACAGTCTGTGACCATCTCCTGTATCATGTCTGCAGTCTCTGGGGGGGGGAGCCTACAGAGGAGTCAAGAGCGGGAGCGCTGCCAGGACGGGGGTCACGTGAGGAGTCAGATGTGTGTAGACTTTGGGGAATATAATATAGGATGAAACCAGACACCAAGCTGAAGCCCAAAGAGGACCCTATGACTGAGCCCTGCAAGGTACACCTGAGCGGAGGTCAGTGACAGCACTGCAAGGATAGTCTGAGGGGGCTCACTGATGTAAGGGGGGGGGTGAATACAGTAAGGTAAGGGGGCACTTATATAAAAGTTCCCCCTGATATCAGTAACCCCCCCCCCCCCCCTTTACCTTAGTTAATTCACTCTGTGGAAGGTGATCTCTGGTCACCAGAGCCCCCTTTACATCAGAGTTCCCCTTTACACCAGTCTGCAGCATTACCTCTTTGATGCTCTTACATCATGATCTGCAGCATTCCCCATTATATCAAATTTCCCCTTGCACCGTAAGGGGGAATCCTGCAGATTTTGATGTTAGGAGGTACTCTGTGCTAGGTTATATTAACCTGACCTTCATGTAAATGGAGAAATATGATTTTTGACTTTTGTTATAACTTAAACACATTGCTAATAACAGCTACACAAATGGTATCTATATTTGTGTGGGTGTAATAAAAAAAAAGTATGTGTATATATATATATATATATATATATATATATATATATATATATATATATATATATATATATATATATATATATATATATATATATATATATATATATATATATATATATATATACACACAGTGGGGACGGAAAGTATTCAGACTCCCTTAAATTTTTCACTCTTTGTTATATTGCAGCCATTTGCTAAAATCATTTAAGTTCATTTTTTTCCTCATTAATGTACACACAGCACCCCATATTGACAGACAAAACACAGAATTGGTGACGTTTTTGCAGATTTATTAAAAAAAGAAAAACTGAAATATCACATGGTCCTAAGTATTCAGACCCTTTGCTGTGACACTCATATATTTAACTCAGGTGCTGTCCATTTCTTCTGATCATCCTTGAGATGGTTTTACACCTTCATTTGAGTCCAGCTGTGTTTGATTATACTGATTGGACTTGATTAGGAAAGCCACACACCTGTCTATATAAGACCTTACAGCTCACTGTGCATGTCAGAGCAAATGAGAATCATGAGGTCAAAGGAACTGCCTGAAGAGCTCAGAGACAGAATTGTGGCAAGGCACAGATCTGGCCAAGGTTACGAAAAAAATTCTGCTGCACTTAAGGTTCCTAAGAGCACAGTGGCCTCCATAATCCTTAAATGGAAGATGTTTGGGACGACCAGAACCCTTCCTAGAGCTGGCCGTCCTGGCCAAACTGAGCTATCGGGGGAGAGGAGCCTTGGTGAGAGAGGTAAAGAAGAACCCAAAGATCACTGTGGCTGAGCTCCAGAGATGCAGTCGGGAGATGGGAGAAAGTTGTAGAAAGTCAACCATCAATGCAGCCCTCCACCAGTCGGGGCTTTATGGCAGAATGGCCCGACAGAAGCCTCTCCTCAGTGCAAGACACATGAAAGCCCACATGGAGTTTGCTAAAAAACACCTGAAGGACTCCAAGATGGTTAAAAATAAGATTTTCTGGTCTGATGAGACTAAGATAGAACTTTTTGGCCTTAATTCTAAGCGGTATGTGTGGAGAAAACCAGGCACTGCTCATCACCTGTCCAATACAGTCCCAACAGTGAAGCATGGTGGTGGCAGCATCATGCTGTGGGGGTGTTCTTCAGCTGCAGGGACAGGACGACTGGTTGCAATCTAGGGAAAGATGAATGCAGCCAAGTACAGGGATATCCTAGACGAAAACCTTCTCCAGAATGCTCAGGACCTCAGACTGGGCCGAAGGTTTACCTTCCAACAAGACAATGACCCTAAGCACACAGCTAAAATAACGAAGGAGTGGCTTCACAACAACTCCGTGACTGTTCTTGAATGGCCCAGCCAGAACCCTGACTTAAACCCAATTGAGCATCTCTGGAGAGACCTAAAAATGGCTGTCCACCAACGTTTACCATCCAACCTGACAGAACTGGAGAGGATCTGCAAGGAGGAATGGCAGAGGATCCCCAAATCCAGGTGTGAAAAACTTGTTGCATCTTTCCCCAAAAGACTCATGGCTGTATTAGATCAAAAAGGTGCTTCTACTAAATACTGAGCAAAGGGTCTGAATACTTAGGACCATGTGATATTTCAGGTTTTCTTTTTTAATAAATCTGCAAAAATGTCAACAATTCTGTGTTTTTCTGTCAATATGGGGTGCTGTGTGTACATTAATGAGGAAAAAAATGAACTTAAATGATTTTAGCAAATGGCTACAATATAAAAAAGAGTGAAAAATTTAAGGGGGTCTGAATACTTTCCGCCCCCACTGTATACACACACACGCACACACCTATACCCTATGTTTAATGATATTTGATAAAGAGTAATTGGTTAGAGAAAATTTTAGAAACTGTGAATTCATAGTTCATAGTATTTAAGGCTCTTAATATAGGCGATTTATACAGTTAATTTTTGTTCGCTTGAATTATTTTTCTCATTATGGGCGTGAATGGGGCTTCATGTCTAAGTTTTGCCTAAGGCCTCACAAAGCCTAGAGCCGCCTCTGCCAGGAGCGTCGAAGAAGGGCCCTAGAAGAGGAGGATCGGGGTTGCTATGTGCAAATACACTACACGGAGCAGGTAAGTATAACATGTTTGTTATTTTTACCAAAAAAAAAGCGAGACTTCAGTATTACTTTAAGTCCAACCACAACACAATACAAAGAACAGATCGGGTAAACGAAATCCAGAGAATGTCATCTCGTGCTAAACACTGGCCAGAGGGCCCTATAAATTCCAATGCAAACAAAAAACATAGTGTTTCTATTACCATTTGGTTAAAAGGCATGTGTTGCTGCTAAAGCTACCTGAAAAAATACTTTTTTTTTTCAAACTAAATTAAATCAGATTGTGTGCTATTGCTATGCACTGCCAGTGTATGTAGCCAACAGCACTTTATCCTAATGCCCACAGGGCTAGGTGGATATGAGATTAGTTCCACAGAGATGATGAAGATAAACAAAATTCAAACATGACACGTTTCAGAGCAATCACACAAAGCACGTAAAATGCAGTTTATCTGCGACATCTCTGTGGAACTGATGTCATGTTGTTGTGAAGATCTTCATACATGGTCAGTTTTTTTTTTTTTTTTTTCCAAACAAAATTTTTTTTATTTTATTTTTTTATTGCATTTTAGTGTAAATATGAGATCTGAGGTCTTTTTGACCCCAGATATCATATTTAAGAGGTCCTGTCGTGCTTTTTTTCTATTACAAGGGATGTTTACATTCCTTGTAATAGGAATAAAAGTGGCACAATTTTTTTGTTAAAAGAACAGTATAAAAATAAAAAGGTAAAATAAATAAGAAAAAAAATATAAAAATTTCTAAACGCGCCCCGTCCCGGCGAACTCACGTGCAGAAGCGAATGCATACGTGAGTAGCGCCTGCATATGAAAACGGTGTTCAAACCACACATGTGAGGTATTGCCCTGATCGGTAGAGCGAGAGCAATAATTCTAGCCCTAGACCTCCTCTGTAACCTAAAACATGCAACCTGTAGAATTTTATTTTTTAAACGTCGCCTATGGAAATTTTTAAGGGTAAATGTTTGTCACCATTCCACTCTGTGATGAAGATATAGATGGGTACTCTTACCAGACAAGTTTGACTCATTTGCCAGTGGCAGTGAGTCAGTCGAGCTCATATAGGGCGAACGCCTCAGGATCTAGAAGTGCACCAGCTCTGATGTAGTGGAAACCAGGAAGATGGTTGCTCCAAATGGGGTAGGTCCACTTGTCGGCAATATGGATTCAGCAAAGGACTCAGGGTTTGGCTATCTCTCTAGGCAGGAATATGACCACCACCCAATGGAAAGGTCCTCTAGAGACCTGTGGTGGGTAAAGGAATGGACTCGGTCAAACCAGAATGTAAGAAAAATAAAAAGGCTCCATATGGGGCAGGTCAAAAACATAAGGAGATTTATTTTAAAAGTACAAACCATAAATGATAGATGTGTACAAAAAAAAAATGCAGCTTTCTATGTGTTCACAAGATAAAAGGTTAAAAAGTAATGTGGGAAGCAAGTAACGCAAGTCCGACGCATTTCGTCCCAACGGACTTCAACTGGGGCATTCACGTATATATGTTGTATACATTATTATTTAGGGTAATCACTGTTATAATTTTTCATGTTTAGCGCTACACTTTGTTTTTCACATTTGGTTAGGACTTTGTTTTAGTGCTAACAGCTTTTTTTTTAATTTATTTAGTGCAGTATTCTCACCCACTACCTTTACACTGGCTATTTAAACTGCCTGGATCAGATCTCCTGTGCCTTCGCCTGGTCAACATATCTGGATACTCTCTGCTGTGTTTTCCTGTTAAAGCAGTGGTCATCAACCCTGTCCTCAGGGCCCACTAACAGGCCAGGTTTGCAAGATAACTGAAATACATCACAGGTGATATCATTTGCTGCTCAGTGATTGCAGTATTCTAGTCTGCATCTCCTCAAGGTAATAGATAAAACCTGGCCTGTTAGTGAGTCCTGAGGACAGGGTTGATGACCACTGTGTTAAAGACTTTTGCCTGACTGACTTCCCTTCTGGTTCCTGATCCTGTTTACTGCCTTGACTACACTGATCTCTGGATTCCTGTTTCACTGGCTTGTTCCGACTACCCACTCTGGTTACCGAACCCGAATGTTTTGACTATGTTTGCTCTGTTTGTACCATTTTTCTAAAAAGTGTGATTTTTACTGCACTTCTGTCTCAGTCTGATTCATGGTTCCTGACATATATACACTAGAATTGTCAAATTAGATCCTAGTGGATAGTGTCCTAACTTTGACCCTGTGCAGCTACCTCCATTTTTAGACATCAGGTTGCTGCAAGCATGACTGCTGATATAGATTTGAATACATACACTTCTCTCCTGATCTGCTGCTCCACATATACATACCTCCTGCATTCTCCTGATGAAGTGGACCATTGCTCTATGAAATGCATAGAGAATATACTGCCCCATCATTTACTTCTACTTTACAGATATTGTTAATCTTACTGTAAAGGATGTATAGTCCCGATTGTATGATTCTGTTCTATATATGTCTGCATATGGTGGGGGCAGATGAACAGGAGGTCTTCTGTAAATCCTAATTTGTTTTAGAGCATCTTGCGTTTTTAACACTCATTTGTAATAAAATCTGAACATATACTATATTACCAAAAGTATTGGGATACCTGCCTTTACATGCACGTGAATTTTAATGGCATCCCAGTCTTAGTCCATAGGGTTCAATATGGAGTTGGCGCACCCTTTGCAGCTATAACAGCTTCAACTCTTCTGGGAAGGTTGTCCACAAGGTTTAGGAGTGTGTCTATGGGAATGTTTGACCATTCTTCTAGAAGCGTATTTGTGAGGTCAGGTGCTGATGTGGGCGAGAAGGCCTGGCTCACAGTGTCCACTCTAATCCCAAAGGTGTTCTATCGGGTTGAGATCAGGATTCTATGCAGGCCAGTCAAGTTTCTCCACCCCAAAATCGCTCATCCATGTCGTTTTGGCCTTGCTTTGTGCACTGGCCCAAATAATTCGGGGGAGGGGGTATTATGGTGTGGGGTTGTTTTTCAGGAGTTGGGCTTGGCCTTTTAGTTCCAGTGAGGGGAATTCTTCAGGCGTCAGCATACCAAGACATTTTGGACAATTTCATGCTCCCAACTTTTTGGAAACAGTTTGGGGATGGCCGCTCCCTGTTCCAAAGCAAGGTCCATAAAGATATGGATGAGCGAGTTTGGGGTGGAGGAACTTGACTGAAGTCCTGACCTCAATCCCGATAGAGCACTTTTGGGATGAATTAAAGCACAGACTGCGAGCCAGGCCTCCTTGTCCAAATTCAGCGCCTGACCTTACAAATGTGCTTCTGGAAGAATGGTCAAACATTCCCATAGACACACTCCTAAACCTTGTGGACAGCCTTCCCAGAAGAGTTGAAGCAGTTATAACTACAAAGGGTGGGCCAACTCAATATTGAACTCTACGGACTAATGCCCCGTACACACGGTCGGATTTTCCGACGGAAAATGTGTGATAGGACCTTGTTGTCGGAAATTCCGACCGTGTGTAGGCTCCATCACACATTTTCCATCGGATTTTCTGACACACAAAGTTTGAGAGCAGGCTATAAAATTTTCCGACAACAAAATCCGTTATCAGAATTTCCGATCGTGTGTACACAAATCCGAAGCACAAAGTGCCATTCATGCTCAGAGAGATGAAAGCTATTGGCTACTGCCCAGTTTATACTCCCGACGTACGTGTTTTACGTCACCGCGCTCAGAATGATCGGATTTTCCGACAACTTTGTGTGACAGTGTGTATGCAAGACAAGTTTGAGCCAACATCCGTCGGAAAAAATCCTAGGATTTTGTTGTCGGAATGTCCAATCAATGTCCGACCGCGTGTACGGGGCATAAGACTGGGATGCCATTAATGTATGTGTAAAGGCAGACGTCCCAATACTTTTGTTAATATAGTGTATGCAACTATGTATGTAACACTTCACTGGTGCCCTAAATTCCCATTTTTTTCCCTTTTCTATGCATGTTTTGGTATGTAGGTAGATCCTAATTTGCATTGAAATTACAATCCTTACCTGTAAATAATCTTTTAGTAATTTTAGCATGGCAGTCCCAGGCATGGTAATTGCTGTTATTCTTTATTACCATTTAAACTGTTCTCCCTGGTGGACATCTCTGTTGTTCTCAGTCAGTGACTTAGAAAATACTCAGGTCAACAAGCCATTAAACCCCCTCCTCATGAAAGTTGGGCTGAGTCTCTTGCTGAACCCAATCCCCTATAACACTTCTTTTCTCGCCTTGTGTTCTCACATTTTATATAGACTTTCTAAGAACCCAGTTGATGATCATAAAACAAAAATATCTGTTCATCTGCTTTCACGGTGTTTGTTTTGCTGCTGTCAGTAAGGTCATGGCTTAGTTCCTATCCATCTGTGAAAGTGTTTTATTGTTTTATTCCAATGCCAATATGTATTGAAGAGAAAAAAAAAACACCCCTGAGCTCTGCTTTGAAGAGGAACCTTTGCTCTGCTCAGCTATATTCTTTCACCTGAGTCCTATTGAATGGTCAGTTACCTTAGCAACAGCCCAACCATCCAAATAGTATGACTTGCTATCACACATCATCTAGCAACCAATTGCCTCGGGGAAGCCGGCCTCTCTGTCATAGCACAGCAGGCGGCTTGTTGCTAAGGTCTTGACAAAATGTATTTTTTCCCTGTTGGTGGTTGATTACTGTTCACTATGTATTTTTTTTTTTTTTGTATTATTATTATTATTGCTTTTAAAGATACCATATGCTCACTGTGAATATTTCATATAATTGATAAGTAGTAAATTGTAACAAATATGCAGCATTGATTGATATGTAGCAATAACCCCCAAAGGGGCTGCTGAATTTTTGTGGGTGCTCCTGCTTTCCCTACTGGTGACCTTGTAAGCAGGGTCCACTTGGTGGCCCACTTATGTGTATTTCTCTTTTAAAATCCTTCCAGGAAGGAGGATGATTTCCTTTCCTTGCTTTTCTTGTGCCCAGTTCACACCAAAGCATTGTGTTAGTGTGCGCTGGAGAAAAATGTAGACATACTGTATGTTTTCTGCAGATAGGTGACCTTAAAGTAAGATATGTCCATTTGCCAGGGGTCAGTCTCTTTACTCTCACCATATTAAAGGATGAAAGTTAGCACAGAAGTGGAGCTGTTGACCACAACAGTTCAATTTTTTCATTGTGATCTAACAGCTCCATTTATCTGCACTTTTTATAAATAGGGAGCCCCTTATGGAGACCCTCATTTCCAGGGGGTGTATGGGGGGTAGACCCCCTGATGGTCTAGCTACTTTCAGACAGTGTTATGGCTCATGCTGTAGAGACTGTGTACACTGGTAACTTTATAATTCCGCAACAGCTGAGGAAATCTGTTCCTAAACACATATTTAAGTGAGTAATATGAGACTATGAGTATGGCTGAGGGTTGTTTTATTACCCACTATTCAGCACAATGCCCCCCACCCCCTTCTTTATCCTCTGTCCCTCCCCCATTTCAGTTCTACTGATTTTGCTATTATTGTGCATTTCTGGGGGTTTATTATTGTGTGATGCTGGGTGTTAATTATTGTGCAATGCTGGATGTTAATTATTGTGCTTGGGGCCGTTAATCTGCTTGGTGTTATTGATGTGCTTGGGGTTATTGTTTGCCCTGACACTTGCTGAAGGTTATCATTACTGGGTCCAAGGGGGATGATATTACCCCCACAGTCTATTTAGTGTACCCCCAGGCTCTAGTTTATCTAAACAAAGGGGGGGAAGGTGGCACACTACAAGCCATTCGCTGTAAAGCAACACAGACTTTTTTACCAAGCCCACTTTATTGACCACGCCCACAGAGTGCACAACATATTAACCCTCCCCCTTATACCCCTAGCACCAGCACATCACCCCCCAAAAATAGCCTGAAGCCTCCACTGCCATCAGACTATTCCAACATCTTTATTCTGTTTTATATACAGTATCTCACATTTTTGTAATTTTTTTATTATATCTTTTTATGTGACAACACTTAAGAAATGACACTTTGCTACAATGTAAATTAGTGAGTGTACAGCTTGTATAGCAGTGTAAATTTGCTGTCCCCTAAAAATAACTCAACACACAGCCATTGATGTCTAAACCGTTGGCAACAAAAGTGAGTACACCCCTACGTGAAAATGTCCAAATTGGGCCTAATTAGTCATTTTCCCTCCCTGGTGTCATGTGACTCATTAGTGTTACAAGGTTTCACGTGTGAATGGGGAGCAGGTGTGTAGAGTTTGGTGTTATTGCTCTCACTCTCTCATACTGGTCACTGGAAGTTCAACATGGCACCTCATGGCAAAGAACTCTCTGAGGATCTGAAAAAAAAGAATTGTTGCTTTACATAAAGATGGCCTAGGCCAGTGATGGCGAACCTTGGCACCCCAGATGTTTTGGAACTACATTTCCCATGATGCTCTTGCACTCTGCAGTGTGGGTGAGCATTATGGGAAATGTAGTTCCAAAACATCAGGGGTGCCAAGGCTCGCCATCACTGGCCTAGGCTATAAGAAGATTGCCAAGACCCTGAAATTGAGCTGCAGCATGGTGGCCAAGACCATACAGCAGGCACGCTGCATCAAAATGGTCTGCATGGCTGTCGTCCCAGAAGGAAGCCTCTTCTAAAGATGATGCACAAGAAAGCCCGCAAACAGTTTGCTGAAGACAAAGGACATAGATTACTAGAACCATGTCCTGTGGTCTGATGAGACCAAGATAAACTTATTTGGTTCAGATGGTGTCAAGAGTGTGTGGCGGCAACCAGGCGAGGAGTACAAAGTGTGTCTTGCCTACAGTCAAGATGGTGGTGGGAGTGTCATGGTCTGGGTCTCCATGAGTGCTGCTGGCACTGGGGAGCTAGAGTTCATTGAGGGAACCATAAATGCCAACATGTACTGTGACACAGTGTTGTCACATGAAAAGATATAATAAAATATTTATGTAGCACCCTGATGTTTAGGCAGGGTTGCTCTTAAATTTACCTGCTAGGTACAGTTGCCTTGGCTAATTGATAGGAGATCAATTCATTCCACCCCAATTCTGGAATTGCTGCACTGCTCTCTTCTGTCACTAGATGTCCGGGTATCTGTTGGCATTAGATAAGATAAGGGCAATGCAAGGACAGATTAGAAATAGATGGGGTATCTCAGCCAATTGGCAGGGATCTTCTTGGGTCCCTTGGCCTGCAGGGAGAGCCTATTTATTTGGGTGAGGTCAGGTGATCGGGGTTCTGTGCCACCTGGATGGCTGTCTGGGTGGACATGTGTTGTGCTGCCCCGGGCTGCTAGGCCAGAGTCTGAGGCCTATCCCAGGGACATCTGGCTGTTAGGCTGTCTGAGGGTCTATACAGAAGCAAGAGCTTGCAGTCCAACCAGAAGTGACGGTTCTGCCCGCTGGAAAACCTGTCGTGGTCGGAGTTAGAGGGGAACCTGTCGCCACTAAGGGACCAACCACCTTATTACCAGGGACCGCAGTGAGTAGCTGAAGCAAGTACCGGAGTAGTATTCTCACCAACCAGGGACGGTGAAGAATTGGGAAACTTCAGCAGGTGTGAAGCTAGGGACCCAGCAGGGAAGCGGGGGTGATGCTTGAGGAAGATACTCAGTGAGAAGGTTGGAAGAGCTCAAGAGATCCAGTGGCAGTGGATCACAAAGTCTAGTATGAGGGACTGGGAGCTCAGTGCAGTGAAGATCTACAAGAAGTGATTGTAGAGGAAGTACAGAAGTTTGTTACAACTTGTGGTAGAAACGGTTATAAGACTGTTGCCATAGGAGACAGCAATCCTACATATGCAGACGTGGTGTCCTGCTGGGAACCTTTCCCTGCATGGCTGTCTATCTATTGAAGTCTCGGAGTCTGCTAATTACCATTGTAACTACTAAAGGGTGCCCTGACCCTAAACCCTCTACACAGTTCTGTTCAAGAGAAAATAAATCTCTTTTCATTCAAGAAGTGTCTGGCGCCCATGAATCTACCTTGCATTACATCCACCATGCCTTGTAACCCACTCTACACAGAAGGATGTCAGCTGTCCCTAACTCTGGAGGTTCTCATTAGACCAAAGGGGATCCAGGACCTTGCTACATTTACAAAAATGTGGGGGTGTACTCACTTTTGTGAGATACTGTATACTGTATGTATATGTGAACAGTAGATCTACTTGCAGATGGGTATTCAGGAATCACCTAAAAGTGGACAGAATTGGGGATAACCAGAAAGATTGAGATTGGGAGTTCCATAGGAAGAAAGAGGCTCTGGAGAAGTCCTGGAGAGGAGCATGGAGGGAGCCAAGAAGGGGGCTAGAGAGCAGAAGAGCTTGGGAGGATCAAAAAGGATCGTTTGGGTGATATTTCGAGATGATGATGATGATGATGATGATGATGATGACAATGTAGCTCAGGGCAGAGTTGTGCATGACTTTGTATATTGTAAGTATTTTTTATTTTATACGTGGAGCAAGGGAAAGCTGTTGAAGGAAATGTCAGAGAGGGGAAATGGGCACTAAGTTGTTGGTAAGGTGAACAAGTCTGATAGCAGTTTTCATTATAGACTAAAGAAGGGATACTCTATGCAGAGGAAGGCCAACAAAGAGGGAGTTGCAATAGCTGAACCGACAGATAACCAGGGAGTAAATTTAGAAGCTTGTGGTGTCAATTATTAAGAATGGACAAATGTTGGAAATGTTGCGGAGGTGAAGGTTGCAGGATTTGGACACTGATTGGATGTGGGGCAAAAGGAAAAATCAGAGTCCAGAACTACACCTAGCACACTGTCTGGAGGGAGGATTGATAGTTGTTGTATTGATCGTGAAAAAGAAATTGGAGAATGCGGAGAATAAATATTATGAGGTCAGTTTTAGAAAGATTGAGTTTGAGGAAACACTGTGGTATCCAAATTGATGTTTCAGTCACTAAACCATAAGTAGGTGTAGATGGAGAGAAGAGGGGGTCTAAGGATGCAGCCTTGGGGGAGCCCTAAGAAAAGAGGAAGAGGAGAGGAGGGGGTAGAGTTGTAGGTGACACAGATAGAACCCTTACACAGGTAGGAGGAGAACTAATAAAGAGCAGAGTCTAGGAGACAAAGCGAGTAGAGGTTTTTGGGGAGGTGTGGGTAGTCAACTGTGTCAAAGACAGCAGAAAGTTCTATGGGTATGAATACAGGAGTAGTGGCCATTGGTATTAGCAGTTAGTAAGTTGTTAGTGAGATTTAGGAGTTTAAGCAGTTTCTGTGGAGTATTGCAGATTAAAGCTAGCTTGAAAGTGGTCAAAAAAGTTTTTTACATTGAAGTGTATTTTAATTTCTGTGTAAAAAAGGACACACTGAACCTGAAGTGCCCCGGGACCCCCAAATCCTAAGTTCAGCCCTGGGTGCATGGCTAAGAAACTATATGTAGCGCACACCGCCAAAAACGCCCACTGGTTTGTCCTAGGTTCTATTCCCAGGTTAGGGCAGTAGCAGCCAGGCACACCGCAGCAGTCACTCTTTTGGCTCAATGAACAGTCTAGGGGTTTCCTTTTTGTAATTTATTGCTGAATAGGTTGGATAGGGCATAGGGAGCTGTGGGATACTCCAGGAATGCTGAGCAATAAATTAAGGACACTCTACACTGTAATACTACTTCTCAGTACAGTTTGTCCAGCAAAGGCCTAAAAACATGGACAACAAGGTGCCTTCAATAATGTCCAAGGCCAGACAAACACTAGTATTGATATGCTAGGGATATCAGCAACAACAATCACTAGGATCCTTCACTTAGGCCTGTACTCACAAATGTCCTGGGTACTTGGATGCCTCCCTCCAATATCAGTCAGACAAATGAGTGAGTCTTCCAGAGCAGATCCTCAGTAAAATCCCTCAGTTCATTTTCTTTCTCTTTTAGCAGAAGGCCCCCCAGCTCTGTCACAGCTGAGACTTCGATGAGCACAGGTAGAATAGCAGAGAGTGAAAGTAACAGTAAATTCTCAATTTATGGTTGCCACTAGAACAGAAATAGATTGAAAATATTTTATTATTGGAAAAGCACTTCGGCATTAACCGGAGACTAAACTCCAGTAACCTACAATCACGGACTATAACGGCAACATGGTGGTGACAAAAATAAGTAAAAAAACATAATCTTGATTATACAACGTTAAAAATACAGGTAGCAACCCCAGACCTCTGGGGACTATTGTGACTATCTATGAATTGTATATAGTTTGCAAGTTATCAATACAAACATATATGTACATGCAGATGAATGCAATCACAACAGATGATGTGCATGGTGAACTGCTCTCTGTAATTTACAGTCAAGGTTTCGCCAACCATTTGGCTTCCTCAAGACCCATACAAGAAGATAGCAGATTGCCTACAATAACATAATATTAGTACCACAATATATATTGCAATAAAAAACAATATAATATAGAATAGATAACACTTGTGTATATCAACAGTGCATATTCCTACCGCTGATTACAGCTAGTTGAATATCTGTCCATTACCTAACTCAGTGTTTCTCAACTCCAGTCCTCAAGGCGCCCCAACAGGTCAGGTTTTCAGGATTTCCCTTAGACGAAACGGCTGTGGTAATTATTAGGGCAGTGAAGCTGATCAAATCACCTGTGCAAAATAATGGAAATCCTGAAAACATGACCTGTTGGGGTGCCTTGAGGACTGGAGTTGAGAAACACTGACCTAACTGACCATTACCTATGCCTGCCCGGGGAGGTAATGGGCAGATGTTGGACTAGCTGTGATTACAAGTAGGAACATGCACTGTTAAATATACAATATTAAATTAAATTAAATATCTATTCTATACAGTGGCTTGCGAAAGTATTCGGCCCCCTTGAACTTTTCAACCTTTTGCCACATTTCAGGCTTCAAACATAAAGATATAAAATTTTAATTCTTTGTGAAGAATCACCAACTAGTGGGACTCAATTGTGAAGTGGAACGAAATCTATTGGATATTTAAACTTTTTTAGCAATTAAAAAACTGAAAAGTGGTGCGTGCAAAATTATTCGGCCCCTTTACTTTCAGTGCAGCAAACTCACTCCAGAAGTTCATCGAGGATCTCTGAATGATCCAATGTTGTCCTAAAAGACTGATGGTGATAAATAGAATCCACCTGTGTGTAATCAAGTCTCTGTATAAATGCACCTGCTCTGTGATAGTCTCAGGGTTCTGTTGAAAGCGCAGAGAGCATCATGAAGACCAAGGAACACACCAGGCAGGTCCATAATACTGTTGTGGAGAAGTTTAAAGCCGGATTTGGATACAAAAAGATTTCCCAAGCTTTAAACATCCCAAGGAGCACTGTGCAAGCGATCATTTTGAAATGGAAGGAGTATCAGACCACTGCAAATCTACCAAGACCTGGCTGTCCCTCTAAACTTTCAGCTCAGACAAGGAGAAGACTGATCAGAGATGCAGCCAAGAGGCCCATGATCACTCTGGATGAACTGCAGAGAACTACAGCTGAGGTGGGAGAGTCTGTCCATAGGACAACAATCAGTCGTACACTGCACAAATCTGGCCTTTATGGAAGAGTGGCAAGAAGAAAGCCATTTCTCAAAGATATCCATAAAAAGTCTTGTCTAAAGTTTGCCACAAGCCACCTGGGAGACACACCAAACATGTGGAAGAAGGTGCTCTGGTCCGATTAAACCAAAATCGAACTTTTTGGCCACAATGCAAAACGATATGTTTGGCGTAAAAGCAACACAGCTCATCACACTCAACACTCCATCCCCACTGTCAAACATGGTGGTGGCAGCATCATGGTTTGGGCCTGCTTTTCTTCAGCAGGGACAGGGAAGATGGTTAAAATTGAGGGGAAGATGGATGCAGCCAAATACAGGACCATTCTGGATGAAAACCTGTTGGAGTCTGCAAAAGACCTGAAACTGGGACGGAGATTTATCTTCCAACAAGACAATGATCCCAAACATACAGCAAAATCTACAAAGGAATGGTTCACAAATAAACGTATCCAGGTGTTAGAATGGCCAAGTCAAAGTCCAGACCTGAATCCAATCGAGAATCTGTGGAAAGAGCTGAAAACTGCTGTTCACAAACGCTCTCCATCCAACCTCACTGAGCTCGAGCTGTTTTGCAAGGAAGAATGGGCAAGAATTTCAATCTCTCGATGTGCAAAACTGATAGAGACATACCCCAAGCGACTTGCAGCTGTAATCGCAGCAAAAGGCGGCTCTACAAAGTATTAACGCAAGGGGGCCGAATAATTTTGCACGCCCCACTTTTCATTTTTTTATTAGTTAAAAAAGTTTCAAAAATCCAAAAGATTTCGTTCCACTTCACAATTGTGTCCCACTTGTTGGTGATTCTTCACAAAAAATAAAAATTTTATATCTTTATGTTTGAAGCCTGAAATGTGGCAAAAGGTTGAAAAGTTCAAGGGGGCCGAATACTTTCGCAAGTCACTGTATTATATTGTTTTGTTTATTTCACTAGATATTGCGGTACTAATATTATGTTATTGTAGGCAATCTGCTATCTTCTTGACTGGGTCCTGAGGAAGCCAAATGGTTGGCGAAACCTTGAACTTACAGACAGCAGCTCTTCATGCACAACGGGTATTGACCATTGCGACATGACTAACTATGGAGCTTGTTCAATGATCTTTGTAATATATGGACTTGTATTAATGCTGTTCTGTGATCAGCATAATTATACATAGTAGCTGGCGTTTTGTAATGAAATGGACTTTACAAAATGTTACTTTTGGTCAGTTGTCAATGGCCGTCGACTCATAACTGCTATTTATTGGGTTTATAGTACTTGAAACTTTTTTGTTACTTTTTTTTTCTTTAATAATATTATGCTGTAATAATGTTTTGATACATTTGTATCGGGCGGCACAGTGGTGCAGTGGTTAGCACTCTCACCTAGCAGTAAAAAAGGGTCGCTGGTTCGAATCCCAACCACGACACTACCTGCCTGGAGTTTGTATGTTCTCCCTGTGCCTGCGTGGGTTTCCTCCGGGTACTCCGGTTTCCTCCCACACTCCAAAGACATGCTGGTAGGTTAATTGGCTTCTGTCCAAAATTGGCCCTAGTATATGAATGGGGACCTTGGATTGTGGGTAGGGATTGATGTGAGTGTGCGATGTTCAGGGTTAGGGACAAGGGTCAGGGTTGTAGACCCACACTCACTCAGGTTGAACTGGATGGACTGGTGTCTTTATTCAACCTTACTAACTATGTAACTATGTAACTATCTATTGTGATTGCATTCATCTGGATATACATATATGTTTGTATTGATCACTTGCGAACAATATTCAGTTCATAGATAGTATCACAATACTCCCCAGAGGTCTGGGGTTGTTACCTTTATTTTAATTTTTTTAACTTTGTTATATAAAGATTATCTTCTTTTACTTACTCTTGTCTCCACCATGTTACCGTTATAGTCCGTGATTGTATGTTACGGGAGTTTAGTCTCCGGTTTATGCCTAAGTGCTTTTCTGTTCTGTTTTGGATGAGGCCATAAAAGTCCCCCTTACTTACTATAATACTTTTCTTTTTGGCACTAGTTCTAGTGACAACCAGGGATTCCCTCACTTTAGTGGAAGTCCCTCTCACTTCCTGTTTTGGCTATGAGACAGGAAGTGAGGGGAATTCTCTCCAATAGGATACAGATGGCAACAAAAACTAAAGTAGTTATAACGCTCCAGTGCGCTATACAGAAGTGGAAAAAAATAAAAAATCTGCTTTCATTTCTGCTCCTTTTTGGGAAAGTTTAGTACAAGACACCTAGGGAATTGAATCACTTAGCTAAAAGTCAGGATGTAGGATGGCTGTGCCATCTAGTGATGTACTACAAGAACTGCAGTGTCAGTCTTTCACTCCTATGGTTTAGCAGCTGAACGATTTACTGCGCAGCCAATGATTTTTCGCTCATATATAGCACCACCTGTTCACCTTCTGTGTGGGAGATTTCAATGCAGTCTTGGCACAGATAATCTGCCATAATTATTCACGTCCTTCGCACCTATAATTGTGTTTCATCATCCTTTCATCATCTGTACAATGCCAACTGCCACGTTGCTATTTTAGCTGGGAGGCTTTGTTGTTGCTATGGAGATCGTGCTGGAGGAAAGTAGCCAGGCAAATAAAAGCGTAGAACAACAGAGTATTTGCAATTAAACCACAACAATTATATACTCGTCAACGCCGCATTTAATTTGGTGCCATTTGAAAATTGTGATTTGTTGCTCAGAGCGGTATAGACTCTTTGAAGGCGTTGTGACTAGGGATGGGCCGAATGGATCCCTGTTTGGTTTGCACCAGAACTTTCGAACACTGCAAAAGTTCGGACCCGCATATCGAACCCCATTAAAGTCAATGAGACCCGAATGTCAAAAATCAACAGTGCCTATTTTGAAGGCTTATATGCAAGTAATTGGGCATACAATGATTATAGGGGCCGGGTCCTGTCCTGGGGGACATGTATCAATTAAAAAAAAAAAAAAAAAAAAGTTTGTGAAAAACGTAATTTTTAAATGAGCAGTGATTTTATTTTTAAAGTGAAAGCATAAAAATGAAAAAAATCTTTCCAATATAGTGCCCGGGGGAATCCCCTTAGTCTACTTGTAAAGTGGCAGTTCTGTACCATGTCAAGAATCTGCTGCAGCAATAATTGAATTTATAAAGCCCAACAAAATGAAATTTTCCCTGCAAGCTGCCTTTATTTTTCTCAGCAACAGCTGGAGAGCCAGTGTGTATGATGAGGCCACAATGTAGTGCACTGGGAGCAAGATTAGAGATTTTTTGGATACATTCTGGTGTCACTTTGACTTTAGATGGAAGTAACGGGTGCGTAAAAATTGGTCTTTGGGTGTCAGTGGCGCCTTCCTAACGTAACCCTATAGAGGTAATCTTAATGAAAGCAAGAATTGGCCTTGCTGTAAAAAATTGCAATGATATGCACCTGTCAAACAGGTGCAGAAAAATTGGTCTTTGGGTGTTAATTGTGCCCATGAAACCTATACCAAAAACATTCTACCAGATGAAATGATTGAACCCCCTCAAATCTAGGCAGCCCCGAAGTCCTGCAGAGATTCCACATCCCAAAAAGACTTAATCAGTGACATCGGCATCAGGGGCTTCATAGCTGGTAATCCAGGACTGATTTATTTTTATAAAAGTCAAACGGTCCACGAAGTCTGTGGACAGACGCGTTCTATGATCAGTAACGAAACCTCCTGCAGCACTGAATGCCCGTTCTGAAAGCACACTGGATGCAGGGCAGCCCAACAACTCAATAGCATACTGGGCAAGTTCTGGCCAGTGGTCTATTCTCATGACCCAGTAAGTCAGTGGATCGTGGAAAGCTCTCCATCTCTGTTTTGGCCCTGAGGTAATCGTCCACCATGTGATGCAGACGCTGCCGATGAGATGTGGAAGTTGACAGCCCTGGGCAGTGAGGGCTAAAAAAATTCCGAAATGTCTCTCTTAGGTGGATGCCTTCTCCAACGCTCCTCTCTTGACCAACAGAAGACTCAAAACTACGTTTTCCACGACACTGTAACCTACTGGAGTCAAGAAAAACGTTCAATAAAAGCCTCTTTAACGTGTCCTCAAGAGTTTTTATCTTCTGCGCTCTCTGTGGGGACTGGATGAGTTCTGCGCCCCTCCCCTTATAACGGTGGTCAAGGAGGGTTGCCAACCAGTAATCATCCTTCTCCTTTATGCCACGTATTCTTGGGTCCTTTCGCAGGCTTTGAAACATGAGGTTGCCCATGCGTCTCAAATTTGTCAAGGCTTGGGAAGCAGACTCCTCGGGGTCACTCAGGATGACATCATCTGGAACTTCCTCTTCCCAGCCACATACTACTCCCAAGGGTCCTGGGGTTGGAAAGCCATCGCTTACAGATTGACGTGTCTTCCTCTTCTTTGAAGCCTATGAAAGTGCCAGAATCCTCCTCCTCATCCTCCTCCCCTCTCTCCTCTTGATGCGACTTGGGTGCCAGATAGAGCAGAGGAGGAAACTGAAGGTGAGGCGGCACAAGGCCAAGGAGGCCGAACTCAAGAAAGAGTACAGAGCAGCCACCCTTTTCCATCACATTCTGCAGCTGTTATCTCCCGGCCCACTCCCCAAAGCTCAGCTGTCTGGGCCTTTCAGCACATCTGCAGCAGATCACACTGTTGCCATCTGCAAACTGTGTCTCAGGCACATCAAACGTGGCATAAACACCAACTATTTGGGTACCACATGCTTAACAAGGCATTTAACGTCCAACCTCTCAGCCCGTCAGCAAGAGCACCTAAAGGCCACACAAATGGGGCACAAATCTGTCCCTCCTCCTTACTCACTTCAGTCTTCCTCTGCTATACCTAGTCATTACCTCTCAGCAACCTCCACTGACAGGGATTATGGTATAGCACATGCTTGGCACTCGCAGTTCACCCAGGTGTGTTAGAACAGCTAATGAAAATTCACTGTCCTAACACTGAACCGCCTCTCCGCCAATCAGGTGCCCAGGTCTGTTACCCGTCACCCGATTGACTGAAACGTCAGGCGCTGTGATCAGACGCCTAATGGGAGAGGACAGAAGGAGACTAATGGAGGAGGACACCGCTCACTGCCGTCACCCGCTGCCCCACCGAGACAGGAAAAGTGCCAGGCAGACCGCAAGCGGGCGGGGGGGGTCACAGTGGCGGCATTGGATGGACAGAGTGGCAGCATTGGATGGGCAGAGTGGCAGCATTGCATGGCACAATGGCTGCGTTTGATGGCACAGTGGCTGCGTTTGATGGGCACAGTGGCAGCATTCGATGGGCACAGTGGCTGAGTTTGTTGGGCAGAGTGGCAGCATTCAATGGGCACAGTGGCAGCATTCAATGGGCACAGTGGCAGCCTTTGATTGGCACAGTGGCAGCATTTGATGGGCACAGTGGCAGCATTTGATGGGCACAGTGAGGCTGCAATTGATGGGTTTTTTTTCAGTTTATTTGTGCCCCCCCAAAAATTTTGAGCACCAGCCGCCACTGCTCTGTAGCCCCAGATACTCAAAAATGACCACTATTTCAGTACACGGTAAAGTACATAAACAACCATTTGTGCTTGGCCTCTGCTACTGTGTCTTTCACAGTGAAATGCAGAGTGAGTCTGGGTACACAGGTGAACAGCTGGAGGGATATTTGGGCTTGTGCCACAGATAAGTGGCTGGAGGAGTTCAAGGGCTGGTACCACAGGTGGGATGGCTTTAGATGCAGTGCCACCCCAGTTGAAGTGCAGTACTCTGGTAGCAATTGATGCAGTGCTTTCTGCAGTGGCTGGGTCTTCCATTGAAGCTGCATACTACTGGGCTCCTGCCCATATGCTGTCACACCATTACTAACAGTGGAGGATCATACACTTTGCTGCAGATGACATGCCCAGCCATTCCTGCCTCATCAAGTGTGGTCTCTCTGAGCACCTGAAAGCAGGAAACAGTGAAACCTAAATTCTATCCAGGAGCCCAAAGCTTTGTGGATACCCATAAAATTGTGGTAATAGGTAATAAAAGAGCCTGGGCCTGCAAATAAACATGGTGGGTCAAAGGTCAACTTCTATAGTTGGGAAGATACTGGAGAGTTTAATAAAAGACCACATAGATGATTTGTTGGTAGAAAAAAAACATTTTAGGCAACAGACAGCATGGATTCATGAAACACAAAAGTTGTCAGACAAATATGATTTATTTTCATGAGAAGGTAAGAAAAACCTTAGACAGGGGGGTGGCGGTGGGCGTGGTATGCTTGGATTTTGCAAAAGCGTTTGACACAGTTCCCCACACAAGGCTAAGACCCCTTTCACACTGAGGCAGTTTTCAGGCGTTTTAGCGCTAGAAATAGTGCCGGTAAAGCCCCTGAAAACTGCCTCCCATGCCACCCGAATGTGAAAGCCTCAGTGCTTTCGCACTGGGGTGGTGTGCTTGCGGGACATTAGAAAAAGTCCTGCAAGCAGCATCTTTGGGGTGGTTTGGGAGCGCTGTATACTGTACAGCGCTCCCAAAATGCCCCTGCCCATTGCAATGAATGGGCAGCTCTTTTGAAGCACCTGAAAAGACCTTTGGAATCGCCGCAACATGGACGCATTTAACCCCTTCTTTGGGGTTAAAAGTGGCCCGCTAGCAGCCAAAAAGCGCCACTTAAACAGCACTAAAGCGCCACTAAAACGGGTGGCGCTTTAGCGCTAACGCATGGGCAGCCCCAGTGTGAAATGGGTCTAATGTGTAAGGTAAAGTCTACAGGCTTGGAAACATCAGTTTGTAAATGGATAGAAAACTGGCTTAAAGACCGAATTCAGAGAGTAGTGGTTAATGATTCTTACTCTGAATGGTCTGAGGTTATTAGTGGTATACCCCTGTGGTAGGGAGCTAAAATGGCTGAATTTGAACAAAACGGTTACTTCTGACAAAATGTTCCTACTTGTAAAACGTTCCGAGTAAGATTTTATACATGTGAGTGTGACTAGCTTGCATCTAACTCCTCCTTCTTCTCTCCTGAGAAGCCAGGACAGCAACCCTATTAGTGGCTGATAAATGAGGCAGGTAGTTAGAGAGACTGCAGATGTTTTTCACTAATGCCGCGTACACACGAGCGGAATTTCCGTCAGAAAGAGTCCAACGGGAGCATTTCATCGTATATTCCGACAGTGTGTATGCCCCATCGGACTTTTTCTGTCGAAAATTCAGACGGACTTAGATAGAGAACATGTTCTATATTTTTCTGACTGAACAAATTACTATCGGAAAAATCGCTCGTCTGTATGCGGTTCCGACGCACCAAAAATGACGCATGCTCTGAAGCAAGTACGAGACGGAAGATATTGGCTACTGGCTATTGAACTACCGTTTTCTAGTCCCGTCGTACGTGTTGTATGTCACTGCGTTCTGGACGGTTGGAATTTGGTGTGACCGTGTGTATGCAAGACAGCTTGAGCAGAATTACGTCGGTATTCAGAGTTTATTCCGACGGCAAAACCGGTCGTGTGTACAGGGCATAACAAGCTCTTTAGGAGCTTATATATATATATATATATATATATATATATATATATATATATATATATATATATATATTATACATAACCACCCATAAAGGTAGCATGCTGGCATTAGCCGGGCTCGGTGTCTTTCGCTAGCGGAATATTTTGTTTTCCTGAAAGTCTGTTGTCCGGTGTCATCACTGGTTTCCCAGGATTTATAGAGCTTTCTGCTACAACACCCCAAGGTTCAGTGTTGGGACCCTTACTTTTTAATATATTTATAAATGATATAGGGTCTGGGATTCCAAGTACCATTTCAGTGTTGATGACACCAAGCTATGCAGTGGAATAATATCCTTACAGGACGTCTTCAACTTACAAGCCAACCTCAATGCACTGTTTAATTGGGCGACTGTGGAAAATGAGGTTTAATGTTGATAAATGTAAAGTTATGCACTTTCACTAAGAATATGCATGCATCATACATACTAGGGGGGAGTACAACTGAGGGAGTCAATGGTGAAGAAGAAGATTAAAGCGGAGTTCCACACAAAAATGGAACTTCCGCTTTTCGGAACCCTCCCCCCCTCCGGTGTCACATTTGGCACCTTTCAGGGGGGAGGGGGGTGCAGATACCTGTCTAAGACAGGTATTTGCACCCACTTCCGGCATAGACTCCCACGGGAGTCTATGCCTCTTCCCGTCCCGACCGCGCTGTCTGCTGGGAACACACAGCTCTCAGGAGAGAGCGGGGACCACTAGGGACGCGCAGCGCGACTCGCACATGCGCAGTAGGGAACCGGGAAGTGAAGCCGCAACGCTTCACTTCCTGATTCCCTCACCTAGGATGGCGGCGGCAGCTGCCGAGAACCGAGCGGGTTCTCTGCGTCCCCTGCCGACATCGCTGGACCCTGGGACAGGTAAGTGGCCATGTATTAAAAGTCAGCAGCTGCAGTATTTGTAGCTGCTGGCTTTTAATATTTTTTTTTTTTGGCAGTGTGGGTGAACCCCCGCTTTAAAGCCTCCATGTGTCCTCACCATACAATTTCTTTTGGGTAACCACACACATTACACTCCAGTCTAAGCTTTATTGACAATTTCTGTCCCCATAGGCCAACTGCCTTTTGCCACCTGCTCCTCAACACATACACTCATCTGGTTGGCTCAAGTATTATAGTTCAAGTGAACTTCAAATCAGATCAAACATTCCAGGAGCATAAAAAAAAAAATTCCTTTTAAAGCGGCCATAGCCTTAGTAGAAAAGTTCCCCTGCCAGTATCCATATCTCTGTAGGGAAGCTGTGATCTCTCTGTAGAGATCTGACATGTCCCCTGCTTAGTAAGAGATGAGCTTCTTTAATTGTCAGAGAGCATGAGCTATGACGATTGCAGAGCTTTAAGTCTGACTGTCTAGGGTGGCTTGTTGGACCTCTGCAGAGAGACGAATGCTTTCACACAGAGAGTATGGAACCTTCTCTGCAGCATGCTGGCAGGGGACAGGCTTTTCTACTAAGGATGCGGCTGCTTTTTAAAGAAAACAAACTGCAAGACATTGGACCATTTGTTTTAAAGCACTAAGAATGTATTTAGCTTATTTAAACTGAAAGTTCAATTGGGCTTTAAACTAACAAGACCAGATGTTATAGGCCCTCTAAGTTAAAGGACAGAGATGCAGGAGTCCAACAGCTCTGGGAATGCAGTCCAAGTGTTCATGTGCCATTGACAGGTGGAAATGTCTAGCAGCTCATGGCCATACGGGGAACATTGCCTGTGTTGAAGTCAAAGGAACCGAAGCAGCGGTGAGAGCCTGATAAAGGAAGCGATTGGTCTTCCGAAACGCGTTTCATTTTCCGTGCTCACACTGTATATATCCACCTCTGGCGTTTGCTTTGAGCAACCAGGAGCATCCCCCTCGTGGCAGTCACCTCAGCCAGTTACTTGGACTCAGCACGCTGCGGCGGCTTCAGCGACCGGAGTCACTACTTCGATTACTTTGGCTCCAACACAGGCAGTGTTCCTCGTATAGACACAAGCTTCTAGACATTGCCACCTGTCAAGAGCACATCAACACTTTAACTGCATTCCCAGAGCTGCTTGACTTATCCCCCGACAGCGATTCTAGCCATCCATCCATCTGGGATGAGGGACTACCAATGACCCTGATATTCTGGTTTTCTGTAACCATTTTATGTAATTTTATCATTTACAATAAATAGACACACTAAACTATTTGGGCTCCTGACTCTTCTCCCCCTCTCCTTTTTATTCTATTTATTTTTTAATTCTTTATTTAAAGTATGCAACATGACAATGTAGTAGGACATGACAGTTGGTTCTTAACAATAACCATTAACAGTGATACAAAAAGTGAATACAAACAGGGTTTTAAAGATAGCATTGTAGCCATTGGCCAATATCCTTCCAATAACATACCCTACTTAAAGGCTGAGGGTCATGGCTTCCACTGTGCATATATCCTGCATTTTGTAGAGATTCACATAGGAGAACATTTCTGTTATGTACATACTGAGAAGATGGCACATAATGGTTGGCACATAACCACCATGAGGTGGGGGGGGGGGTGTAAACAAAAACCTCAAATAGTGTAAAGCAAGTACAATGTATGGTGCGGGCCCCAAAGCAGCTGCACCAAAGGTCAGCGCATTCCGGGAAGCTTTTTTTCTTTATTTTGAGAGAAAGAAATATACACACTAGGTATCTAGGAAAAGGGGGAGAAAGGGGGAGGAGAAAAAATGGGGTGGGGCAAAGCCCCCTCCCAAAGCCCCCTCCCTGTTTTTCATTTCAGCCACCGGGCCCCCCCCTTCACCCCCTCCAGGCCAACATTGGGTGAGCACCCTAGACCCTCATAGTACTGCATAGTTAAAATTTCGCCTTAACAAGATATACAGACTACACGACTATACTCAGGGGTTAGGATTGGAGCGATACTCCTTTTTTTTGAGTTTCTTATATTCTTTTTCCTTTTTTGATACTTTATTTTCCTTTGCTTTTTGAATACATTTTTTCATATCAACATATGTTGGTTGGCTTGCATCTGTGGACAGGATTATATTATTACTTTTTAATTAGCTCTTTGGCGGCTCCTACTGCGGGCCAGCTGCACACTATGGTATTTCGATTGGGACGGAGCGCCTTGAGCATAATGTTTTTGTTTGCTTTGGGAGATTTTTTCCACTCTGCATTAGTACAACTGAAACCGATGAGGACAATAGTAGAAGAATAAATGACCAGAATGGGTGGCTTGCAAATACGGTACATAGTATTATCAACAGCATTGATTATTTTACTTGATTTTTCAACTGCAAATAAAAGCTTAAAGAGTAACTTTAGTGCCTGTAATGCCAGTCCTGCCCCACCACTAGGCATGAGCCAAACACCCCCCCCCGGTTTGGTTCGCACCAGAACATGCGAACAGGCAAAAAGTTTGAGTGAACATGCAAACCCTATTAAAGTCTATGGGACAGGAACATGAAAAATCAAAAGAGCTCATTTTAAAGGCTTATATGCAAGTTATTGCCATAAAAAGTGTATGGGGACCCGGGGATCAATGCAAAAAAAGGTTTTAAACCAACCGTTTTTTTCAGGAGCATTGATTTTAATAATGCTTAAAGTGAAACAATAAAAATGAAATATTCCTTTAAATATCATGCCCCTCAGTTTGCCGGTAAAGTGGCACATCTGTGTGATGTGTAGAACAGTGCCGCAGCAAAATTACATTTCTAAAGGAAAAAACGTCATTCAAACTTGCTTGCGGCTGTAATATAGATGAAAAATATAGATGAAAAATCAATGAAAACATAAATAAATGGGGTGGGTTCTCCCCAATCAATACCAGGCCCTTCGGGTCTGGTATGGATTTTAAGGGGAACACCACGCAAAAATAAAAAAAACAAAACCGCTTGGGGTCCCCCTCAGAATCCATACCAGGCCAGAAGGGCCTGGTATTGATTGGGGAGAACCCACCCCGATTTATTTGTTTTCATTGATTTTTCATCTATATTGCCATAGATTTTAAGGGGAACTCCAGGCCAAAACTAAAAAAAAAAAAAAAAAAAAAATTAGCATGCCCCCCCCCAAATAGGCTGGCAGGCCAGGAAAGGGGGGGCGAGCGACCCCCTCCACCTCCTGAATTATACCAGGCCACTTGCCCCCAACATGGGGAGGGTGCTTTGGGGGGGACGCCCGGGCCAGGGCTGTGGGGACGAAGTCCTTGTTCCTATCAACATGGGGACAAGGTGCTTTGGGGGGGGCCCCAAAGCACCCTCCCCATTATGAGGGCAAGCGGCCTGGTATAGTTCAGGAGGGGGGCACTCGCTCGCCCCCCCTTTCCTGGCCTGCCAGGCTGCTTGCTCGGATAAGGGCCTGGTATGGATTTTGGGGAGGGACCCCAAGCTGTTTTTTTTTTTTTTTTTCATTTTGGCATGGAGTTCCCCTTAAAATCTATACCAGACCTCAGACAAGGGCCTGGTATGGATTTTGGGGGGAACCCCATGCCGTTTATTTTATTAATTTTGTCATAGGGTTGCCCTTAACCACTTCGATGCACTTTATTTTATACTCTGCACTATATATATATATATATATATATATATATATATATATATATATATATATATATATATATATATATATATATATTTTTCCTAAACTTCCTGCATGCCACTAACTAACCTGCCTAATCTAGCTCAACTTCTCAATCTCCACTATTATCACACCACATACGGCCGCCACATAAGAAGCCTTATATAGTATGGGGTGTGGACTTGGCCCCCTGATCCATGATTGGCCAAAGGCACCCTGCCTTTGGCCAATCATGGCTCTCACAGCAGATCGCGCTGTGATTGGCCAAAGCATGCAGGGCAGGTGCATGCTTTAGCCAATGAGCAACCATCAATGCACTGCAATCTCGCAGTGCATTATGCGGCGCTCAAATTTGGAGCAAATCTGCGAACAAACGAATAGTCAAACACTTACGTTCGATTCAAACATCGGGACCATCCCTACCCACCACCAATGCCATCATCTTTGAAAATCTGGGACATGTGCAGATGTGCTGAAGGGCTCTTCCCAGTCTTCCGGAAAAGGCAGAGACCTTTGCCATATCTGCACATGAGAAGAATTTCCCTGGGCATGCACAAACAATCTGAGATCTGAGACCTCAATAAATGTGGCATCTCGCATATGTGATGAAACCCCTGCATGTGCGGAGATGTGCTAAAGGACTCTTCTGGGTCCTGAAGGTCGAGCAGAGCCTTCAACACATCTGCACACACATAGAATCCAGCAGCATGCATGTGCTTTGGGGCACCAGAAGCGCAATGTAATTCCCACCTAGGCTGCAGCACAAAAGAGTCGAGAACACCTATATTAAAGTGTGTCTAATTGTGGGAGAAGGAGGGGGCTGGAGCCAGGCACAAATAACTTGTTTTTTGGGGTAAATGTCTACTTTAACCACTTCAGCCCTGAAAGGTTTACCCCCCTTTCTGACCAGGCCATTTTTTGGGATATGGTACTTTAACTGACAATTGCGCGGTCGTGTGACGCTGTACCCAAATAAAATTGATGCCCTTTTGTTCCCACAAATAGAGCTTTCTTTTGGTGGTATTTCATCACCTCTGCGTTTTTATTTTTTGCGCTATAAACAAAAAAAGAGCGACAATTTTGAAAAAAATGCTATAAAACATACCCAATTAAAAATGTAAAAAAAAAAAAAAATAAAATCGAATGTATTCATAAATTTAGGTCACTATATATATTCCGCTACATGTTTTTAGTAAAAAAAATCCAATAAGCATATATTAATTGGTTTGTGCAAAAGTTATAGCGTCTACAAACTATGGGATATATTTATGGAATTTTTATTTATTTATTTATTTTACTAGTAATGGCGGCGATCAGTGGTTTTTAGCGGGACTGCGACTTTGTAGCGGACAAATCGGACACCTAACTGACACTTGGGGACCAGTGACACTAATACAGTAATCAGTGCTAAAGAAAATGCACTGTCACTGTACAAATAACACTGCCAGGGAAGGGGTTAACATCAGGGGCGAACAAAGGGTTAACTGTGTTCCTAGGGAGTGCTTTTTAACTGGGGGGGGGGGGGTTTTTAACCGGGGGAAGACAGAGATCCGTGTTTCTGCTTAGCAGAAACACAAGAGCTCCATCTTCCCTTCTCACAGGACGGCAGTCTGCCTTGTTTACATGGGCAACCCTCCAGGTTCTAGCATCACAGATTCCAGACTCAGTTGATTTGTGAGTATATAAAGGGATAGTTTTCTCTCCTTTCCCCCGTGAATTACTTTTCCCAATATATGGGTATTAGACCACATTTGCTTTTTTACAGTATCTCACAAAAGTGAGTACACCCCCACGTTTCTGTATGTATTATAATATATTATTATATTTTATTAACTTTTCATGTGACAACACTGAAGAAATTACACTTTGCTACAATGTAAAGTAGTGAGTGTACAGCTTGTATAACAGTGTAAATTTGCTGTCCCCTCAAAATAACTCAACACACAGCCATTAATGTCTAAACTGCTGGCAACAAAAGTGAGTACACCCCTAGTTGAAAATTTCCAAATTGGGCCCAATTATCCATTTTCCCTCCCCAGTGTCTTGTGACCCATTAGTGTTACAAGGTCTCAGGTGTGAATGGGGAGCAGGTATGTTAAATTTGGTGTACAACTCTCACTCTCTCATACTGGTCACTGGAAGTTTAACAAGGCACCTCATGGCAAAGAACTCTAGGATCTGAAAATAGGATTTTTATTACAGCTTACCTGTAAAATCCTTTTCTTGGAGTACATCATGGGGCACAGAGCCTTAAGTAATTACTGAATGGGTTATAGGCCACCGTCAGGTGTTGACACTGGTAAACCCAAAGGAATTTTACTCCCTATATAACCCCTCCTCCTTCCAGGAGCACATCAGTTTTTGTAGCAAAGCAATATGCTTAATTCCCAAAAAAGAGGGGAGGGACCTCTGTGTCCCATGATGTACTCCAAGAAAAGGATTTTACAGGTAAGCTGTAATAAAAATCCTATTTTCTTTATCGTACATCATGGGACACAGAGCCTTCAGTAATTACTTAATGGGATGTCCCATAGCAATGCCACTTGAGGGGTGGGAGAAACAACCCGCAGGGTACCCTCAGACTTGAGGATCTATACTGCTGCTTGCAGCACACTGCACCCGAAGGCGATATCCTCATACCGCCTTACACCCACCTGATAAAATTTTGTGAATGTATGCACTGAAGACCAAGTTGTGGCCTTACAGATCTGAGCCATGGAGGCCTGATGACGTACTGCCCAAGAAGCACTAATCGACCTGGTAGAGTGCGCCTTAACTTGAAACGGGGGACTCTTACCCCTTAAATCATAAGTTTGAATTATCACTTGCTGAATCCACTTGGCGGAAGTGGATTTCGATGCTGCCTGTCCTTTCTTAGGACCCTTTGGCAGAATAAATAAGACATCAGTCTTACGAATCAGAGCAGTTTTCTTTAAACAGATTTTCACTGCTCTCACCACATCAAGACAATGTAGTGACTTTTCTTCTTTGGAACATGGTTTTGGAAAAAACGATGGCAGGACAATATCTTGGTTCAGGTGAAAACCTAAAATCACTTTTGGCAAAAAGCCTGGATGAGGGCATAACACCACTCTGTCCTCATGAAAAATCAAATATGGCTCTTTAGAAGAAAGAGCAGCCAATTCTGAAACTCTCCTTGCTGAGGATATAGCAACCAACTTCCTTGTCAGAAGAACTAGGGGAATCTGTTGTATCGGTTCAAATGGGTGTTTTTGTAACACAGACAAAACTAAGTTCAAGTCCCAAAGGTTCAAGGGAGGTTTGATGGGCGTATTAAGCTGCGTCACTCCTTGTATAAAGCCCCGGACTAAAGAATGAGTAGCAAGTGGTCTTTGAAATAAGACCGATAAAGCTGAGACTTGGCCTTTAATAGTACTTTAGGCCAATTTAATTTCTACCCCTAATTGTAGAAAGGCAAGAATTCTGCCTATGATATATCTCTGAGGATGCCAACCCTTGGATTCACACTAGGAAACGTAAGTGTCAGAGTATCTAATTGACCAGACTGTGTGGACTGCACAGAGGAGACCAGAAACACATGTAAGTGAAATGGTGTTTATTACCAAGTGATAAGTAAAAGGAAAACAGTGCAAACCCACACAACAACCCACTACAAACAACAATATATATATATATATATATATATATATATATATATATATATATATATATATATATATAAGTAAATGGAGATACCGTAATCGTAAACAAGCCAAGCCAAGGTCATACACAGGGAAGTCAGCAGATGGGGTACAGGGCAGGGATACAAGGGAGCCAGGAACAGAAGGGACAGGACTAGGAAGGCCTCAGGATAGGGATAGGATCAGATCAGGACAAGGCAGATAGCAGGCTTCAAGGTCAAACAGGCAGCAACGGTCAGAACGCAGAGAGAGAGAGAGAGATACCAAGGCAAGCCTATGAGGGCTTGCCGGGTATTTATAAGGCTGTGGTGATTGACCTCATGTCACAGCTGAGCGCAGTGTGTGTTGTTTGCTCCACACTGCCAGAGAGCACCCGCTGGTTGACACCGGTACTACGGCCCAAGGATGCAACAGTGCCACCAGCAGGAAAGACCTCTTACTGCAGGTCCTAGGTGTTGGGAGACACCTGCTGATGGACACTGGTACTGCGATCCAAGGGACCGATAGCGCCACCAACGGGTAAACCCTCTCATGACAGTACCCCCCCCTAAAGGAGCGGCCTCCGGACGCTCCAACAAGGTGCATCTGTCCAAAGTTCATGGCCTCCAACCGAACAGATGAGGGCACATCAGGCCGGGCATCGGGTACATCAACCTGGACAGTGGGTACTGCTGGCATGTCAGAGTCATTAAGCTGGGCAGCAGACGACAGGAACCACTTGAGCTGGGCAGCAGACGGCAGGAACCACTTGAGCTGGGCAGCAGACGGCAGGAACCACTTGAGCTGGGCAGCAGACGGCAGGAACCACTTGAGCTGGGCAGCAGACGGCAGGAACCACTTGAGCTGGGCAGCAGACGGCAGGAACCACTTGAGCTGGGCAGCAGACGGCAGGAACCACTTGAGCTGGGCAGCAGACGGCAGGAACCACTTGAGCTGGGCAGCAGACGGCAGGAACCACTTGAGCTGGGCAGCAGACGGCAGGAACCACTTGAGCTGGGCAGCAGACGGCAGGAACCACTTGAGCTGGGCAGCAGACGACAGGAAACACTTGAGCTGGGCAGCAGACGACAGGAAACACTTGAGCTGGGCAGCAGACGACAGGAAACACTTGAGCTGGGCAGCAGACGACAGGAACCACTTGAGCTGGGCAGCAGACGACAGGAAACACTTGAGCTGGGCAGCAGACGACAGGAACCACTTGAGCTGGGCAGCAGACGACAGGAACCACTTGAGCTGGGCAGCAGACGACAGGAACCACTTGAGCTGGGCAGCAAACGACAGGAACCACTTGAGCTGGGCAGCAAACGACAGGAACCACTTGAGCTGGGCAGCAGACGGCAGGAACCACTTGAGCTGGGCAGCAGACGGCAGGAACCACTTGAGCTGGGCAGCAGACGACAGGAACCACTTGAGCTGGGCAGCAGACGACAGGAACCACTTGAGCTGGGCAGCAGACGACAGGAACCACTTGAGCTGGGCAGCAGACGACCGGAACCACTTGAGCTGGGCAGCAGACGACAGGAACCACTTGAGCTGGGCAGCAGACGACAGGAACCACTTGAGCTGGGCAGCAGACGACAGGAACCACTTGAGCTGGGCAGCAGACGACAGGAACCACTTGAGCTGGGCAGCAGACGACAGGAACCACTTGAGCTGGGCAGCAGACGACAGGAACCACTTGAGCTGGGCAGCAGACGACAGGAACCACTTGAGCTGGGCAGCAGACGACAGGAACCACTTGAGCTGGGCAGCAGACGACAGGAACCACTTGAGCTGGGCAGCAGACGACAGGAACCACTTGAGCTGGGCAGCAGACGACAGGAACCACTTGAGCTGGGCAGCAGACGACAGGAACCACTTGAGCTGGGCAGCAGACGGCAGGAACCACTTGAGCTGGGCAGCAGACGGCAGGAACCACTTGAGCTGGGCAGCAGACGGCAGGAACCACTTGAGCTGGGCAGCAGATGGCAGGAACCACTTGAGCTGGGCAGCAGACGGCAGGAACCACTTGAGCTGGGCAGCAGACGACAGGAACCACTTGAGCTGGAGGGCAGACACCCGAACATCAGGCTGGAGGGCTGGAACATCAGACTGGAAAGCTGGAACATCCGACTTGGAAGCTGGCACATCAGACTGAGAAGCTGGCACATCAGACTGGGAAGCAATCTTCGAGACATCAGGCTGGAAGGCAAGCTGCAAGACATCAGGCTGGGAAGCTGGTACCGCAAACTGGGAAGCTGGCACATCAATCTGGGAAGCTGGCACATCAATCTGGGAAGCTGGCACATCAATCTGGGAAGCTGGCACATCAATCTGGGAAGCTGGCACATCAGACTGGGAAGCTGGCACATCAGACTGGTAGGTAGGCATCAAGACATCAGGCTGGAAGACAAGCTGCAAGGCATCAGGCTGGGAAGCTGGCACATCAATCTGGGAAGCTGGCACATCAATCTGGGAAGCTGGCACATCAATCTGGGAAGCTGGCACATCAGACTGGGAAGCTGGCACATCAGACTGGGAAGCTGGCACATCAGACTGGGAAGCTGGCACATCAGACTGGTAGGTAGGCATCAAGACATCAGGCTGGAAGACAAGCTGCAAGGCATCAGGCTGGGAAGCTGGTACAGCAAACTGGGAAGCTGGCACATCAATCTGGGAAGCTGGCACATCAATCTGGGAAGCTGGCACATCAATCTGGGAAGCTGGCACATCAGACTGGTAGGTAGGCATCAAGACATCGGGCTGGAAGGCAAGCTGCAAGACATCCGGCTGGAAGGCAGGGACATCGAGCTGGAAGGCCGGCATCGGGACGACAGACTGGGAGGCAGGCACATCAGACTGTAAAGCTGGAACATCAGGCTGCAAAGCTGGAACATCAGGCTGCAAAGCTGGAACATCAGGCTGCAAAGCTGGAACATCAGGCTGCAAAGCTGGAACATCAGGCTGCAAAGCTGGAACATCAGGCTGCAAAGCTGGAACATCAGGCTGCAAAGCTGGAACATCAGACTGCAAAGCTGGAACATCAGGCTGCAAAGCTGGAACATCAGGCTGCAAAGCTGGAACATCAGGCTGCAAAGCTGGAACTTCAGACTGCAAAGCTGGAACATCAGACTGCAAAGCTGGAACATCAGACTGCAAAGCTGGAACTTCAGACTGCAAAGCTGGAACTTCAGACTGCAAAGCTGGAACTTCAGACTGCAAAGCTGGAACTTCAGACTGCAAAGCTGGAACTTCAGACTGCAAAGCTGGATCTTCAGACTGCAAAGCTGGAACTTCAGACTGCAAAGCTGGAACTTCAGACTGCAAAGCTTGAACATCAGACTGCAAAGCTTGAACTTCAGACTGCAAAGCTGGAACGTCAGACTGGAAAGCTGGAACGTCAGACTGGAAAGCTGGAACGTCAGACTGGAAAGCTGGAACGTCAGACTGGAAAGCTGGAACGTCAGACTGGAAGGCTGGAACGTCAGACTGGAAGGCTGGAACGTCAGACTGGAAGGCTGGAACGTCAGACTGCAAAGCTGGAACATCAGACTGCAAAGCTGGAACATCAGACTGCAAAGTGGGAGCAGGTTGGGTTACTGGCAAGATGGTGTGGGTCGGGAAGAATTTTTGTTTCCTTTTTGGTTTAGCCCGTGCAATTTTGTATGTAGGTGCAGGGCTGTAAGAAAAGAAAGTAGCTGGGCAGAAGGAAGACCAAGGAACTGTAGCTAGAGAGGGGTTTTGTGGGACTGTTACAGGTGGAGGAGAAGAGACAGGTGAATTGAAGGCAGGATAGGTGCGACACTTGGAGACTGGGTGGTAGTATTGGGTAGGGAGCTGATTAAACTGGGTTGTAGCTGAGGTTGCCATAGGTGACGGGGAGAGAGATTTTTTGGAAGGTAGATGATTAATGGCGGGGCTGGAATATTGTGGTTTAGCTAAAGACAGGAGATCTGACCATGCCTGCAGCAAAGGTTGAACAAACGCTGATTTACACACAGTCTGACTAACCAAAGATTGTACTGAATAAATGCAATCGGATAACACCTGCTGGGAACAAGCGGAATAATGTTCATCAAAGGAAGCCGGATCATCCTCTAACAACCATAACAGGGATTCAACCTGGTCACAACTGAAAGGAGGGGAGAAATCGTCACTACCCTCGGGAATGCATGACAAAGCTGACTTTGTACATAATTGGATCAAAGGCTGAACATCCTCAAATAACATATGACCTCGATCTACAAGTAAATGGGCGGTTTGAATCGTTTCCAGCAGTTGGTCTCGGGTCCAATCTTTAAGAGTCTGACAACAATATTCATTATCCTCTGCCGCCAGCAGAGAATAATAGACAATTTCATCAAAGTCCATTTTGCGCGCCCACCGTAACAGGACGGTTTCTCAGTGCAGCCACGTCTGGTCAGGGATGGCCTTGGTATACTGTCAGAGTATCTAATTGACCAGACTGTGTGGACTGCACAGAGGAGACCAGAAACACATGTAAGTGAAATGGTGTTTATTAACAAGTGATAAGTAAAAGGAAAACAGTGCAAACCCACACAACAACCCACTACAAACAACAATATATATATATATATATATATATATATATAAGTAAATGGAGATACCGTAATCGTAAACAAGCCAAGCCAAGGTCATACACAGGGAAGTCAGCAGATGGGGTACAGGGCAGGGATACAAGGGAGCCAGGAACAGAAGGGACAGGACTAGGAAGGCCTCAGGATAGGGATAGGATCAGATCAGGACAAGGCAGATAGCAGGCTTCAAGGTCAAACAGGCAGCAACGGTCAGAACGCAGCGAGAGAGAGAGGGATACCAAGGCAAGCCTATGAGGGCTTGCCGGGTATTTATAAGGCTGTGGTGATTGACCTCATGTCACAGCTGAGCGCAGTGTGTGTTGTTTGCTCCACACTGCCAGAGAGCACCCGCTGGTTGACACCGGTACTACGGCCCAAGGATGCAACAGTGCCACCAGCAGGAAAGACCTCTTACTGCAGGTCCTAGGTGTTGGGAGACACCTGCTGATGGACACTGGTACTGCGATCCAAGGGACCGATAGCGCCACCAATGGGTAAACCCTCTCATGACAGTAAGCCCTCCAGACTCTAATATATAGTTCTGGAAGCTGGGTTCCTTGCATTAATCAGGGTAGAGATAACTGACCCGGAAAGCCCGCGTTTCTTTTGAATGTGGGTTTCAATAGCCAAGCCGTTAAATTTAGAGACCATAAGGAAGGATGGAATATCGGACCGGAGAGAGCAGATCTGGCCATAGTGGGAGGGACCATGGGCCCTCCATTTCCATCTTTACTATTTCTGCGTACAATGACCATCTGGGCCATGCTGGTGCCACCAGAATTACCGGCTCTCTTTCCAGCCTGATCCTGCAAAGAAGTTGAGGCAGCAACTGAATAGGGGGGAATGCTTAGATCAGTGAGAACTGATCCCATGGGGTTACCAATGCATCCGTTCCGCATGCGAATGGATCCCTTGCTCTGGCCACAAATTTGACCAACTTCATGTTGAACCTGGATGCTAGAAGATCCACGCCCAGAGTCCCCCATCTTTGGCAAACAGCCCGAAATATGTCAGGGTGAAGAGACCATTCCCCTGGGAATAACTTCTGGCGACTTAAGCCTGCCAATTCTCTACTCCCAGAATGAAGACTGCCGAAAGGCATGGGACATTCTTTTCTACGCAAGTTAGAATATGGTTCACCTATCTCTGTGCTGAGAGACTTTTGGTGCCCCCTTGGTGATTGATATAGGCCACAGCTGTGGCATTGTCGGATTGAATCCTGACAGGACAATCCCGTAACCTGAAAGTCCAGGCCTTTTGAGCTAGACGTACTGCCCGAATCTCTAGGATATTGATGGGCAAGATTCTTTCGGTTCTTGACCACTGTGCTTGGACAGTTGTCTTTTCTAGTACTGCTCCCCAGCCTGAAAGGCTGGCATCCGTTGTTACCACTTTCCAGATGTCTAGTCTGAAGGATCTTAGTAACCACCAAGTGAGGCTTTGGGATACTCTTGGGGACAGCTGCATTGGTAAGTCTAAAGCTTGAATTGTTTTGTTCCAAGCAGACAGGATACTGTTTTGCAACACTCTTGAATGGAACTGGGAATAGGGAAGTGCTTCGAATTAAGTCATCATGGTTCCTAGCAACCTCATGCAGAGGCGAATGGAGGGATTGCCATTTAACCTGACCCTCCGCACCAGTTCTCTTATGGTGCTGATTTTTGCCTGAGGCAAGAACACCCTTTCCTGGGCTGTATCTATGATCAGACCCAAGTACTCCAGCCTTTTTAGCGGTATTAAGGAAGATTTCTCTAGGTTGAGAATCAAACCCAAACTTTTCAGATAGTTGGTTGTAGTGCGTACGCTTTGCTCCAAATGAGCCACTGATTGATCTATAAACAATAGATCATCTAGGTATGCTACGATTGTTATGCCCTTAACCTGGCTAGAGGTGGGGGCAGCACCTTGGTGAACACCTGTGGTCTTGTGGCTAGCCCGAAGGGCAGGGCTACAAATGGGAAATGCTGCTGTTCTAACTAGAAACTTTTGATGGGCGGGAAATATAGGGACATGCATATATGCATCCCTGATGTCGATTGACGCCAGAAGTTCTCCTCCTAGAAAGATAGAAACTACTGACCTGATTGTCTCTATGCGAAAGGAGCGGATCTTCAGGAACTAATTTAGCTTTCTTAGATCTAGAATGGTTCTGACGTCTCCATTTGGTTTTGGTACCATGAAAAGATTTGAATAAAACCCCAGACCTTGCTCTTATGTGGGGATCTGTATGATCACCCCTTGAGATATTAATTGGTTTAGTGCCTGAAACAGAGATTGTTTTTTCTCTGGATCTTTGGGAACGCTTGATCTCAGGAAACGAGATGGTGGAAAGTCTCGAAAATTCCAGCTTGTACTCCAGCGTTACGGTAGAGATGACCCAACTGTCCTGAATTTCCTTTTTCCAGACTTCTGAAAATTGCAGAAGTCTTCCCCCCACCTTGGTGAGGGGGGTTGCTTCTTCATGATGAGGCTTTAGGATTCTGTTTTGCAGATTTCCTACACCAGGGCTTCTTTTGAGCCTGGATCTGACCCAGAGGTTTTCCTCTAGAGTCTGACGGCGGAGGCCATCGCCACTGCCTAAAGGCGGAAGCCCCTAGTGCAGGGGAAAGAGCCTGTTTAAATGAAAGGCGTTTATATTTTCTTTTGACTGGTAAAAGAGTACTTTTCCCACTAGAAATTGTCTTGATATATTTATCCAAGTCTTCTCCAAATAGTCGCTCCACATGAAAGGGGAACCCAGTTAGGAGGTTTTTACATGGTGTTTCAGCTGACCAATTTTTCAACCACAGGATTCTACGCATATGTACAAGCATGAGCGTAAGGCGGGATGCCTGGTGAATAGAATCTTTAATGGCATCTATGGCAAAACATAATGCCTTAGGTCATGGGTCTCTGGTGGCCCTCCAGCTGTTGCGAAACTACAAGTCCCATGAGGCATTGCAAGGCTGACAGTTACAAGCATGACTCCCACATGCAGAGGCATGATAGAACTTGTAGTTTCACAACAGCTGGAGGGCCGCTAGTTTGAGAACCCTGCCTTAGGTAGTGCAGCCAAATCCCGAGCTTGTTGTGTAGGAAGCTCTCTAAGGGCCTGTTTAAATTGGTGCTTTAGGGATTGGCAGATGCCTATCACCTGCTATGGAAAAGTCAGATATTAGCAGGGATTCCAAATTCTTATCTGTTGGATCCTTAAGCATTTGTGCATTGTCTACAGGACAAGTTAAGTTATTATTCACATTGGAAATCGCAGCGTCAATTGCTGGTACTTTCCATCTCTTGGAGAATTTCTCCTCCAGAGGATAGTGAATTGAAAACCTCTTCTTAGGAGGGAGAAATTGCTTATCCGGGTGATTCCATTCAGCAAAAATAATCTGTTCAAGTAATGCATGTGCTGGAAACACATGCAAAGGATGGGAAGGTTTTAAAGAACCTAAGGAAGAGGCAGAGTTTTCGTGAGACTCTGTTAGAGGCAGCATGAAAGTGGAACGAACCGTTTCTGTAAGAGATTGTATCAGCAATTTCTCAGATCGAGAAGCTGAAAAAGGTTCATCTACCGTTGTTTCCTCTGCAGAGGAATCATCGGTTTGCTTTTCTTCCTGATTGATCGATCCCTTGCAAAGCTGAAGTGGGGGAAGGGGACCTAGTACGCTTCCTATCCATTTGAATGGAGGATACAATTAAAGCTGCCAATCTTTCTTCCAGACCCTGCAGGGTGGAGGAAAGGACATCTTCAGGCACGTATACAGGTGCTGAGATGTGAGAGGCAGCTGCACCATCAATTTGTTCCAATGGCTCACCCTGAGTTGCCATAATTGGTAATTCAGGTGAGGATGACAGCGTGGAAATACAGCTCGAGATCCCAATGCCTGGGGATGAAACCTTTACTTTTTTGGCTTTTCTGGTGTCTTTTTTGGCAGGCATAGTCCTAAGCACAAAAACAGAGGCGCTATACAAATTGCACTAAATCGCTGAAAATAGTCATGACTTTTAAAGCCACTATAAAGTTCAGCCTAGTGCTGGAAAAAGAGTGTCCTTCCTGAATCAGGAATGCCCGTTTTGCAACCCATACGTGTCCCACAGCTCGTGTGTCCCTGTGTGCAGGCAGCTTGTTTCCTCCTCATCAGCAGAGGAGAGACTGTCACAGCTGTATTTATCTGCTTTTAAACTGGCATGTGTCCTCGTGGACGTTCACGGCACCTGCGTTTAGGCCCCCCCCCCCGAAAAAATTCCGCCCCCTTTTTTATTTAAAATGTTTCCCACGCCTGAGCGATGCGTTTTTCGGGTCCCAGACCCAACACGAGGGGGGGAGGGGAGGCAGAGATTCAAGCAGTGAGGCACAAATATGTAAAAAATACAGCCACAGTAACAAACTTTTAGTGGTAAAACAGCGGGACCTCCGCATCCCCCACAGCGCGGGGGGGGGTAATATAAGGGGGGTGCAGCGTTGTCCCCCTAACCCTCTGGTCCCATCAGGGGGAGAAAAAGACATTTTTTGCAGATTTCTTTTTTACCTTGCAAATCTCACTCCACACACTGTGCAGCCAGAGATGGACTGAGCTAACAGTAAAGACAACAGAGTAAGGTATGTGCACAGACTCCATCTAGTGGAGATTTTAAGACATGACAACATTTTTTTCTTTAATGGAAGAAATAAATAGATGTTTTTAATACCTAAGTTTCTTCCCTTACCTTATCCTCGCCGCAGGATTTTGCTGAATTAACAGAAAATCCAACCTTCACCCATCACGGCGGGCTGCGTTTAGCAAACCTTCAAGGACTGGGTCCCTAAAGCGGGATTCCAACTACCTTGGGCCATGTGCAACCACCGCATCAGGAAGCTTTAGGAAATGTAACAAGACCTAAGCCCTGGGTTCCTGGGGTCCAGCCCTACAAAGAGAGGCCTTACAGGCAAAACCTTGTGCTTGGATACGAGGTCCCAGGTACCATCCATCTTAGGCCTTAGTGGCACTTTGGATGGGTCTGGCTTCTTTTTATGGAGGAATTTAAATCCAGCATGGATCCCTCCTGGAGCTCCTCAGAGCACTTCTTCACTCATGACCAACTGCTTAGACACTGGCGAAAAAACTGATGTGCTCCTGGAAGGAGGAGGGGTTATATAGGGAGTAAACTTCCTTTGGTTGGGTTTACCAGGGTCAACACCTGAAGGTGGCCTATAACCCATTAAGTAATTACTTAAGGCTCTGTGTCTCATGATGTACGATAAAGAAAAAAGAATTGTTGCTCTACATAAAGATGGCCTAGGCTATAAGAAGATTGCCAAGACCCTGAAACTAAACTGCAGCACAGTGACCAAGACCATACAGCGGTTAACCAGGACAGGTTCCACTCAGAACAGGCCTCGCATGGTCGAGCAAAGAAGTTGAGTGCACGTGCTCGGCATCATATCCAGAGGTTGTCTTTGGTAAATAGTCATATGAGTGCTGCCAGCATTGCTGCAGAGGCTGAAGGGGGTCAGCCTGTCAGTGCTCAGACCATACGCCGCACACTGCATCAAACTGGTCTGCATGACTGTCGTCCCAGAAGGAAGCCTCTTCTAAAGATGATGCACAGAAATCCCGCAAACAGTTTGAAGACAAGCAGACGAAGGACGACGATTACTGGAACCATGTCCTGTGGTCTGATCAGGATCCAGGGGGGGCACTGGGGCAATTGCACCCCCCCCCGAGAAATTAATTGAGGGTGAGTGTGCGGGCGGCTCGGCGGGCGGGCAGCTAGGTGGGTCATGGGTGAGTGGGAAGGGGGGTCATGGGTAAACAGTCAGCTGGCCAATCAGTGGGCCGGTCGGCGGGGGAGTAGAGAGATGAAATCACTCCCCCCTGCATCCCTGCAGTTCCGCTCTCACTGTGCAGGCAGCTGCGGGCAGCAGAGAGATTACATCATCTCTCTGCTGCCTGACTTCACTCTGGGACACAGCAAGTGACAATCTCCACCTTAGCAGGAAAGTGACACAGCAACAGTGACAATTGTAGCAGGCAAGTGACAATCTGCAACATGTTGCAGGTGACATGGCAAGTGACAATCCGCAACATGTGGCAGGTGACATGGCAAGTGACAATCCGCAACATGTGGCAGGTGACATGGCAAGTGACAATCTGCATCTGGTGACAGGTGACGTGGCAAGTGACAATCAGCAACATGTGGCAGGTGACGTGGCAAGTAACAATCCGCATCTGGTGGCAGGTAACGGTGGCAAGTGACACACTCAGGGCTCCCATTGATTCTGCATTATGGTGAGTTTAATTATTTCATTTTATGTAACAATGTAATAATAGAAATAATGCGCTTCAATCATCCTGACACAATAACAACCATGGTGCCAGGATGATTGAAGCGCCAACACCAGCCATTTCCCTGATAAATTGCCTGCAAAAAAAACGTATTTCCTGGCAATGCCCCTCCCGAGACTAGACTCTGGATCTGCCCCTGGATCTGATGAGACCAAGATAAACTTATTTGGTTCAGATGGTATTAAGCGTGTGTGGTGGCAACCAGGTGAGGAGTACAAAGACAAGTGTCTCTTGCTTACAGTCAAGCATGGTGGTGGGAGTGTCATGGTCTGGGGCTGCAGGAGTGCTGCTGACACTGGGGAGCTACAGTTCATTGAGGGAACTATGAATGCCAATATGTACTGTGACATACTGAAGCAGAGCATGATCCCCTCCCTTTGGAGACTGGGACGCAGGGAAGTATTCCAACATAACGACCCCAAACACACCTCCAAGGTGACCACTGCCTTGCTAAAGAAGCTGAAGGTAAAGGTGATGAACTGGCCAAGCATGTCTACAGACCTAAACCTATTGAGCATCTGTGGGGCATCCCCAAACGGAAGGTGGAGGAGCGCAAGGTCTCTAACATCTAATAGCTCCGTGATGTCGTCATGGAGGAGTGGAAGAGGACTCCAATGGCAACCTGTGAAGCTGTGCTGAACTCCATGCCCAAGAGGGTTAATGCAGTGCTGTACATGCAGTACTGTACATGCCTCATTTAAAGTCCCAATCTTTTCTTTTTTGTATGTTTACATAGGCAGACCGCCGTTCTGCCTATCCTGAGAACGATCGTCCCATCGGGTCCGCTGAACCCACTGATTGGCTCCTGCTGTGGCCAATCACAGTGTGCACCCCAGACCCAGTGCATGCAATCTAGAGTTGCCACCTCATCCCTTTAAACCCGAACACCTTTGAATTACACAGGTTCTGAGGCTAATTAAGATAAGATAAGGCACCAAGTGAGTTTAATTACCACCTTAATCAGCCACAGAACCTGTGTAATTAATATGTGTTCGGGTTTAAAGGGATGAGGTGGCAACCATAATGCAATCATGTACATGTACATACTTTTGCACAGGAGGGCCGCCCTGCTGCAGTAAATCTGAATGGGGCTGTCTAGAAGGGGTTAATTTGGGGCACAAAAACTTTCATTAAAATATATTGTTCAATAGCCATAGTAAATATACTGTAAATCCAATTTTTCTGCACCAACACAATTGCAAACACAGATATCATATACAAGTATTAGTGACATCATCACAGTGCTGTGCATAGCCTGTGCAGAGAGCAGAGCCGTGGGAGGGACCCGACAGGCCCCACCCACTACAGGCTGCCTGCAGAAAGACACAGAAGGGGCGGAGACAAGACCAGTCACTCTGCAGAAGGAGAGAGAGCAGCAGTGACCGGTCTTTATTACAGGAAGCTCCTGCACAGAGGCAAAGTTTCACACTGAATTACTATACAGATCTGGAAAAAAATACACAAAGTATACCAAGATTCAAGTAAGAATAGATGATTCTTGTATATAGACATTGGGGTTCATTTACTAAAACTGGAGCATGCAAAATCTGGTGCAGCTCTGCATAGAAACCAATCAGCTTCAGGCTGGGTTCACACTGGTCCGACAAACGCTCCGACATTGGGAGCTCATGTCGCATTACGTGTGAAATTTAATGTTTCCCTATGGGAGCCGTCCTAACTGGTCCGACACAAGTCGTTCCGACTTTAGAAATGCTCCCTGTACTACTTTGGTCCGACTTTGATCCTACTTCAGTCTATTGACTATCATTGAAGTCGGATCAAAGTCGGATTGCCGTCTCGCATGATCCGACTTCGGCACGCGACTTGTGCTCAGATGATCTTGAGGGGGAACTCCGCGCCAAATTTTAGATAAAAATCCGGCATGGGTTCCCCCTCCAAGAGCATACCAGGCCCTTGGGTCTGGTATGGACCTTGAGGGGAACCCCCTACGCCGAAAAAGCGGCGTGGGGGTCCCCCCAATCCATACCAGACCCTTATCCGAGCACGCAGCCCGGCCGGACAGGAATGGGGGTGGGGACGAGCGAGCGCCCCCCCCCCTCCTGAACCGTACCAGGCCGCATGCCCTCAACATGGGGGGTGGTGCCTTGGGGGAGGGGGGCGCGCTGCGGCCCCCCCACCCCAAAGCACCTTGTCCCCATGTCGATGAGGACAAGGGCCTCTTCCCGACAACCCTGGCCGTTGGTTGTCGGGGTCTGCGGGCGGGGGGCTTATCGGAATCCGGGAGCCCCCTTTAATAAGGGAGCCCCCAGATCCCGGCCCCCCACCCTATGTGAATGAGTATGGGGTACAGCGTACCCCTACCCATTCACCTAGGAAAAAAGTGTCAATTTAAAAAAAAACACTACACAGATTTTTAAAGCATTTTATTAGACAGCTCCGGGGGTCTTCTTCCGACTTCGGGGGTCTCTCCGGTTCTTCTCCACGCTCTCCGGATCTTCTGCCGGGCTCCTCCGCTCTCTTCTGCTCTTTTGCCGCTCTTTTGCTAAAGCGGAGGAGCCCGGTCTTCAATCTTCTGCCTTCTGCCCTCTTCTCCTGATGTTGACACGACGCTCTCTGGGGCTAGAATGCTCTCTGTGCGCTCTGCTCTGACTTATATAGGCGGTGACCCCGCCCCCTTATGCCGTCACAGTCCCTGGGCATGCTGGGACTGTGACGTTTTAGGGGGCGGGGTCATCACCCGATGACCCCGCCCCCTAAAACGTCACAGTCCCAGCATGCCCAGGGACTGTGACGGCATAAGGGGGCGGGGTCACCGCCTATATAAGTCAGAGCAGAGCGCACAGAGAGCATTCTAGCCCCAGAGAGCGTCGTGTCAACATCAGGAGAAGAGGGCAGAAGGCAGAAGGCAGAAGGCAGAAGGCAGAAGGCAGAAGGCAGAAGGCAGAAGGCAGAAGGCAGAAGGCAGAAGATTGAAGACCGAAGACCGGGCTCCTCCGCTTTAGCAAAAGAGCGGCAAAAGAGCAGAAGAGAGCGGAGGAGCCCGGCAGAAGATCCGGAGAGCGTGGAGAAGAACCGGAGAGACCCCCGAAGTCGGAAGAAGACCCCCGGAGCTGTCTAATAAAATGCTTTAAAAATCTGTGTAGTGTTTTTTTTTAAATTGACACTTTTTTCCTAGGTGAATGGGTAGGGGTACGCTGTACCCCATACTCATTCACATAGGGTGGGGGGCCGGGATCTGGGGGCTCCCTTATTAAAGGGGGCTCCCGGATTCCGATAAGCCCCCCGCCCGCAGACCCCGACAACCAACGGCCAGGGTTGTCGGGAAGAGGCCCTTGTCCTCATCGACATGGGGACAAGGTGCTTTGGGGTGGGGGGGCCGCAGCGCGCCCCCCTCCCCCAAGGCACCACCCCCCATGTTGAGGGCATGCGGCCTGGTACGGTTCAGGAGGGGGGGGGGCGCTCGCTCGTCCCCACCCCCATTCCTGTCCGGCCGGGCTGCGTGCTCGGATAAGGGTCTGGTATGGATTGGGGGCGACCCCCCACGCCGTTTTTTCGGCGTAGGGGGTTCCCCTCAAGGTCCATACCAGACCCAAGGGCCTGGTATGCCTCTGGAGGGGGAACCCATGCCGGTTTTTTATTTAAAATTTGGCGCGGAGTTCCCCCCTAAAGATTCATACCAAACACAGTGCCGGCATTGGCGGGGATCCAAGTCGGATCCCCGTTCATTGAAAGTCGGACACATGCCGGCTTCATGTCGCAGGGCAAAGTCGGATCCAGAGTAGGACGGCTGTCGTGTCGCACCAGTGTGAACCCAGCCTCAAGGTTTTATTGTCAAAGCTTAATTGATCAAGCTGAAGTTAGAAGCTGATTGGCTACCACGCACAGCTGCACTAGATTCTGAGTGCTCCAGTTTTAGTAAATTTCCCCAAATATTTGCTTATCGTGAATTTCCGATTTAAGAGAAAAATGCACGTGGGCTCCCTGATAAACAGAAAAAAAAAAAAAAATCAATGTATGAGGCTGGCATCCCATTGGTTCTAATTGGTAAATGCTGCAAGAAATGATCTGGACCTGTGCTGGATGGCAGCTGGTTGTGTTTTCTCTGATTAATCCCAGATATTGTGTTCTCCTAAGCAGCAGCTTTGCTTCTAGTGGAAAGCTACAACATTGGCACTCAGAAATTGTAAAACTTCCCAGGCCTCAGGTTAACTGATGCTACAAACATCACAGCCCATTATCAGCAGCGAGGAGAAGTCTCCAGGGCTCGTCCAATAAACTCATTAAAACGCCTTGCTGAGCACTCCATCTTACATTACAATTACAGCCCATGGCCGGGGCCCTGGAGCGAAGAGAGGAGACACATTAGGTAATGGAGATTATTTTCTTAACAATAACGGTAACATTACACAGCAAAAATTGTATATGAACCCCTTCATGCCTGAAGGTAAAACAAATTATAATACCTGAAACCAGTTTTACTACCTTGGCATGTGTTAGCAATTACTCAGGGCTCGTTCACATGTGAGTTAGCCCTTGCTGCCCTTCTGAAAAGCAATCTGTGGTGGGTCATTTTTCAGAAGGCACTTGACTGGCAGTGAGGATGCAATATGTTGATATGCTGCCATCACTTACAATGCATTCAGCCAAATGTGACATACACTATATTGTCAAAAGTATTGGGCCGCCTGCCTTTGCACGCACATGAACTTTAATGGCATCCCAGTCTTAGTCCTTAGGGTTCAATATTGAGTTGGCCCACCCTTTGCAGCTATAACAGCTTCAACTCTTCTGGAAGGTTGTCCACAAGGTTTAGGAGTGTCTATGGGAATGTTTGACCATTCTTCCAGAAGCGCATTTGTTTGTCAGGCACTGATGGAAAGAAGGCCTGGTTCGCAGTCTCGCTTTAATTCATCCCAAAGGTGTTCTATCGGGATGAGGTCAGGACTCTATGCAGGCCAGTCAAGTTCCTCCACCCCAAACTTGATCATCCATGTCTTTATGGACCTTACTTTGTGCACTGGTCCAAATCATTTGGTGGAGGGGGGATTATGGTGTGGGGTTGTTTTTCCATGCTTGGGATTGGCCCCTTAGTTCCAGTGAAAGGAACTCTTAAGGCGTCAGCATGCCAAGACATTTTGGACAATTTCTTGCTCCCAACTTTGTGGGAACAGTTTGGGGATGGCCCCTTCCTGTTCCAACATGACTGCGTACCAGTACACAAAGCAAGGTCCATAAATAGAACACCTGTGGGATGAATTTGAGCGGAGACTGCGAGCCAGGCCTTCTCTCCATCAGTGCCTGACCTTACATATGTGCTTCTGGAAGAATGGTCAAACATTCCCATAGACACACTCCTAAACCTTGAGGACAACATTCCAGAAGAGTTGAAGCTGTTAAGGGTGTTAAGAACCTGCCAGTGGTGCGGAAAATAGCGAAGGAATATTACGACCCCCTCCCACAGTACACCTCCTGGGTAAAAGTTCTCTATGACTTCATAATGGACGATACGCTCAGCCCATACTCCCGTGTCAAGAGGGAATTTGAAGGGAGAGGTCAAGTAGGAATAATGTGTGGACCTATAGGACGCTTAAGCTCATGCTCAGGGGGCTTGTGTGTGTCTTAGCTGCAGGAATATGGGTTTCCTGTGCAAGCCTGACATCTGGAGCTTCTGGGCTTAGGTTTTTTCACTCCGAATGCTTCTCTTTTCATGAACTAGCGATACAAATTTGCAAAGGGTGGGCCCACTCAATATTGAACCCTACAGACTAATGCCGCAAACACATGATCGGAATTTCGGCCCGCAAAAGACAGATGTGAGTTTTTCATTGGAAAATGCGACCGTGTGTATGCTCCATCGGTCTTTTGCTGGCGGAATTCCAGCCAGCAAAAGATTAAGAGCATACTCTCAATTTTTCGGTCGGGAAAAATTCCTATCCGAAAATGCAATTGTCTGTGGCAATTCTGACGTGCAAAATCCCTACGCATGCTTGGAAACAATTCGACACATGCTCGAAAGCATTGAACTTCATTTTCTTGACTTGTCGTAGTGTTGTACGTCACCGTGCTCTTGACGGTCGTAATTTCAGCAAACTTTTGCGTGACCGTGTGTATGCAAGGCAAACTTGAGCGGAATCCCGTCAGAAAAGCCGTCATATCTTTTTCCGACAAGAAGTCCGATCGTGTGTACGCAGCATAAGACTGGAATGCCATTAAAGTTCATATGTGTGTAAAGACAGGTCTCCCAAATTTTTTGGCAATATAGTGTATATATTGTACATTCACATCAGTCTCGAGGGTGCTTACAATCTAAGGTCCATAACTCACATTCATACATACACATTCTAGGGCCAATTTAGACAGGAGCAAGTTAACCCACCAGCATGTCTTTGGAGTGTGGGAGGAAACTGGGGTACCCAGAGGAAACCTGTGGAATCCCACCAAAAAAAAAAAATGTGGACATCCTACCAAATGTTTGAGTTCAAGTGTTACCAACTTGCTAGTGAAGAGGCCTGTTAATACCTCAGCATACAAAGACATTTTGGAAAATTGTGTACTTTCAACCTTGCGAGCACAGGTTGGAGATGACCCTTTTCTGTTCCAGAATGACTGTGCCCCTGTGGTGACCTCAGATGCTCGAGTCAGCAAATGTGTATTGATTGGGCCAGGGACTCCTCCTGTTCTCAGGAGAACATCTGCTTAGGGCTAAAATGACCTGCATTATGGGCATTCATCCCTAAGCACAAAGGTCCTAAATGCAGGTATTACTCAACACCACGTTCAGCCCTGTCCACCCGCAGCCTACTATAGACTTTGACAGGTTGCAGGCTGCAGGACTGGAAGCCTCACCTGTTCCTCCTACTATAGATCATGAAGCACTTATGAGCTCTATGGATCATGTAGCAATAATGAGCTACAGTATCTCACAAAAGCGAGTGCACCCCTCACATTTTTGTAAATATTTTATTATATCTTTTCATGTGACAATACTGAAGAAATGACACTTTCCTACAATGTAAAGTAGTGAGTGTACAGCTTGTATAACAGTGTAAATTTGCTGTCCCCTCAAAATAACTCAACACACAGCCATTAATGTCTAAACCGCTGGCAACAAAAGTGAGTACACCCCTAAGTGAAAATGTCCAAATTGGGCCAAATTAGCCATTTTCCCTCCCCGGTGTCACGTGACTCGTTTAGGTTACAATGTCTCAGGTGTAAATGGGAAGCAGGTGTGTTAAATTTGGTGTCATTGCTCTCACTCTCTCATACTGGTCACTAGAAGTTCAACATGGCACCTCATGGCAAAGAACTCTCTGAGGATCTGAAAAAAAAAATTAGATGGCCTAGGCTATAAGAGGATTGCCAAGACCCTGAAACTGAGCTGCAGCAAGGTGGCCAAGACCATACAGCGGTTTAACAGGACAGGTTCCACTCGCCATGGTCGACCAAAGTAGTTTAGTGCACATGCTCAGCGTCATATCCAGAGGTTTTCTTTTGGAAATAGACATATGAGTGCTGCCAGCATTCCTTCAGAGGTTTAAGTGGTGGGGGGTCAGCCTGTCAGTGCTCAGACCATACGCCGCACACTGCTCAAATTAGTCTGCATGGCTGTCGTCTCAAAAGAAAGCCTGTTCTAAAGATGATGCACAAGAAAGCCTGCAAACAGTTTGCTGAAGACAAGCAGACTAAGGACATGGAATACTGGAACCATGTCCTGTGGTCTGATGAGACCAAGATAAACGTATTTGGTTCAGATGGTATCAAGCGTGTGTGGTGGCAACCAGGTGAGGAGCTCAAAGACAAGTGTGTCTTGCCTACAGACAAGCATGGTGGTGGGAGTGTTATGGCCTGGGGCTGCATGAGTGCTGCCGGCACTGGGAGCTACAGTTCATTGAGGGAACCATGAATGCCAACATGTACTGTGAGATACTGAATCAGAGCATGATCCCCTCCCTTCGGAGACTGGGCCGCAGGGCAGTATTCCAACATGATAACGACCCCAAACACACCTCCAAGACCACCACTGCCTTGCTAAAGAAGATGAGGGTAAAGTTGATGGACTGGCCAAGGATGTCTCCAGACCTAAACCCTATTAAGCATCTGTGGGGCATCCTCAAACGGATGGTGGAGGAGTGCAAAGTCTCTAACATCCACCAGCTCCATGATGTCGTCATGGAGGAGTGGAAGAGGACTCCAGTGGCAACCTGTCAAGCTCTGGTGAACTCCATGCCCAAGAGGATTAAGGCAGTGCTAGAAAATAATGGTGGCCACACAAAATATTGACACTTTGAGCCCAATTTGGACATTTTCACTTAGGGCCCTTTCACACTGAGGCGGTTTGCAGGCGCTATTGCGCTAATAATAGCGCCTGCAAACCGACCCGAAAGTGCCGCTGCTTTGATTCCAGTGTGAAAGCCCCGAGGGCTTTCACACTGGAGCGGTGCGCTAGCAGGACGGGAAAAAAAGTCCTGCTAGCAGCATCTTCGGAGCGGTGAAGGAGCGGAGTGTATACCGCTCCTTCACCACTCCTGCCCATTGAAATCAATGGGACAGCACGGCTATACCGCCGGCAAAGCGCCTCTGCAGAGGCGCTTTGCGGTGGTTTTTAACCCTTTCTCGGCCGCTAGCGGGGGTTAAAACCGCCCCGCTAGCGGCCGAATACCGACGGTAGAGCGCCGCTTACAATGGCGGCGCTTTACCGCCGACCCTGCCCCCGCCCCAGTGTCAAAGGGCCCGTAGAAGTGTACCCACTTTTGTTGCCAGCGGTTTAGACATTAATGGCTGTGTTGAGTTATTTTGAGGGGAAAGCAAATTTACACTGTTATACAAGCTGTACACTCACTACTTTACATTGTAGCAAAGTGTCATTTCTTCAGTGTTGTCACATTAAAAGTTATAATAAAATATTTACAAAAACGGGAGGGGTGTACTCACTTCTGTGAGATACTGTACATGAATCATTAATAAAGATATTGCCGAGGGTTCAGTGATGTGCCGGTTGTTTTCCTGTTTGAGTATATTTTGTGATTCTGGTAAAAGACCGGAGAGGGTGAAGCAAATTTATGAAGACACCTGAAGAACATACAATCCTTTGCTGGATCTCTAGGGAGAGCCAAACTCCTAATCCCAGCACTGCTAGACCAGACAGATAACCTCTAAACCAGGGATATGCAATTAGCGGACCTCCAGCTGTTGCAGAACTACAAGTCCCATGAGGCATAGCAAGACTCTCACAGCCACAAGCATGACACCCAGAGGCAGAGGCATGATGGGACTTGTAGTTTTGCAACAGCTGGAGGTCCGCTAATTGCATATCCCTGCTCTAAACCAATCCCTGAAATATCTTTTCTCTAGAATTTTCACAAAAGTCGACAAACATTTGACAAGGCTTAAATTCCCCAGTGCAAAGGTTTCCCCTTACTTCCTGTCCCAGAGACACAAGAATTCAAAGGAAGCCTTCTCTAATCGAGGGGAAATTCCAATGTAAATGGTTGTCAGTGGGAAAGGGATCCCTTTTGGGAAATTGCCCTTTGCCTCCTGTACCAGTAACAACCGTTTTATATATTAACCTTCCCTAAGTGTACATATCTCAAAAATAAATTTACAGGCAGCAACTTCTAATATCCCTTTTTGGGTTTATTCTTTTATATCAGTTGCAATTTAATTGTTTAGCAAAAACAGGTTATCCACAACTGACAATGATAATATAACATATTACAACATATAATATACAATGTACCAATTTTTTAAAGGAACATAAATTCCTTTTGCAAATAACAATTACAAAAGTCATATAGCAGCAACAGTGAGCATCTTCTACAGTATAAAAAAAAAAAAAAAAGTGAGTATCTTCACTGACAGTGTTGCAAAAAGTAAAGGATAAAATAAAAATTTATAAAAAGGACACTAATTAAAATAAAATGCATGTGCAGCTTGCATACTGAAAATAGTTTTAGTTTGTAAAGCTCCATGAGACTCAAAGCCCATAGACAGCAGCCCTATATGCCTATTATGTAGTCTACCTAACACGCTTACATATCTAGCACCCAATAGGTTAACCCTTCCTCTGCCAGAGCCGTCTTTGCATTTTTTTTTTGCACGTGAAAAATCATTTTACACCTGAAGATTAGGTAAAATCCCCAAAACATTATATATTTTCTAACAGCAGACGCCCTGGAGAATACAATAGAGGTAGTTCCATTTTTTTTAGTCACAATAAGAGCACAATATAAGCACAAACGCGCTACAGTTAGTTTTAGGACTTACACACGGAATGTATCACCCAATTTAAATAGATATCAAAGAAGCCTATAAATTGTGTATGCTTGTGAAATGGTGACAAACTTTGGTACCCTAAATTTTCCACAGGCAATGCTTTGAAGATCCCTAAAATGTATGAGTTTAGAGTTAACCATAAATCATGGGCCTAGAATTATATCTCACTCCGACATGCATGGAGATATGTAACGTGTGTAGCACAAGCAACATTTTTTTTGCAGGGCAGGTGCAACATTTTGGATTTTTTTATTTGTTTTTTGTGCTTTTTTAAAGCCTGGTACACACTTTTTTTTCAATCAGCCCAATAAGCTGAATGAAAAAAAGCTGAGGAGCTCACAAGGAGGTCCTGTATTAACTATGTGATGTTAGTACAGTGATTTCCCTGCTGAGCTATTGTGTTCAGACAGGGGGACAGCCCCCCCCCCCCCCCACCACCAGAACACAGCAGTCAGCACTCGCAGCCATTGGCTGAGAGCGCTAATTGGTGCTGATTGGCTGGGGGTTTGACAGCATGCTCGTTCGACAGAGGCCAGTCGTGTTAACGGCTTCTGTCAAACAAGGACCTGTACACACAGGCCGAATGTTGGCCGGTATCTACTGTAATGGTTGATTTCGGTCGATATTTGGCCTGTGTGTATGGGGCTTTAGGCTTAGCTTACACTACTGTGATGCAACTTTGATACAATTTACAGTGCAAAAATGTGGTACAACTTTGATGCAACATTTCATATTCTATGGGGCCATGTCGCACTATAAATCGCACCAAAATACTGCAGGGACCTTTTCCAAAATCACACCATTGATTAGAATGGCCACCATTGAAAACAATGGGATTCAAGTCCCATCAAAAGTTTTTATTTTCACTAAATCTTTATATCACATAAGGGGACAAAAATTCCACTATATGATATGATATTGTTGTGACAGGTTCTCTTTAATTAAACATTAGGGCCAGTGAAGCTAATAGAGTGCAAATTGAACTCTACTAGCTTCTTCCCTGGCTACAGTGACAGGGAAAGTGACAAAAAGTGACACAAGAAAGTGACACAGTGGCCAGGGAAAGCGACAGCAGGAACAGGATGATATATACAAGTTGCTTCTGGGATTTTACTAGGTTAATGAACAGACTTTCACTGGACTCCCTCCACTGAGGGCCCCCTCTACCTGGTGGTACTCGTCATGCAGGTCCTAGGCCCACAGGTAGGTTTTGTTTGGGGTTGAACTTATAACCCTAACCCTTTTACCCAAGAGGAACCATTGAAATAATTTTCAGGTCTCAGAGAGCCCTTGCGAAAACCTATTCATTGGTGGTCAGCGGGAAAAATGTCCCGTACATTGATGGCTAGTGGAAAAAATGTCCCGTACATTGATGGCTAGTGGGAAGAATGTCCCATACATTGGCTAGTGGGAAGAATGTCCCCCTTAAAGTGCCAGCCAGAAAACCATCCTTACAAACAGCTAAGAAGACTGCATTCATGCATCTGGCTCTGCCAAGGTGTGTTGACCTAAGTAGGCACCTTCAGGGTGGGTCAAGGTAGGTCAATCAGTCATGTCTCAGGAAACCCCTAGCAACTTCTGCTGGAAACCTGGTTGAGAATGTCTGGGTAAAAACCCCCAAATGTTTTCCTAGCATTAGAATGGAGGAAAGTTTAGAACACCTGTCAGGATTTTGTTGCGGTCTGTGTCCCCGATGGGGAGATTCACCCTCTTTATTGGTCCTAATGACGTCATCAGGACTAATAGTGAGGGAAAAATCCAAAATTTTGTGTTGTTGCCAAAAAAAAAAGTCTTCCAATAGGGACAACCACGAGAGAATTTCTCATTCCTCTCTGGTGAGATATCTTCTTACCTTCTTGTGAGTACAAGACAGGAAGTGAATTCTCCCCAAAGTTACATAGGGGGAAAAAAAGAGAGAGAGAGGTGTTTTAACCACTTGCTGACCAGCCGCCATCATTATACAGCGGCAGGTTGGCTCTATTACGTGAATCGCCAAAGCTGTACGTCAGTTCGTGTAATAGATACAATGGTGCCCACGATGAGGCGCCAGGGCCGATGCGCGTGACCAGTGGCCGCGATGTCCACCGGCCACCCGCGATTGCTCCATAGAGAGCCTGAATGGGGATCTGTCAATGTAAACAAACAGATCCCCGTTCTGCCAGGTTAGTAGAGACTGATCATCTGTTCCTAGTGATCAGGAACAGCGATCTCTCTCCTCCTCCAGTCAGTACACTCCCCCCGCAGTTAGAAACACATTTAACCCCTTGATCACCTCCTAGTGTTAACCCCTTCCCTGCCAGTTTTATAAAGTAATCAGTGCATCTTTATAACACTGATCGCTGTATAAATGTCACTGGTCCCAAAAAAGTGTCTGACCTGTCCGCTGCAATGTTGCAGTCCTGCTAAAAATAAATAAATAAATAAATAAATCACTGATCACTGCCGTTGCTAGTAAAAAAAATAATAATAATAATAATGGCGTAAATCTATCCCCTATTTTGTAGACGCTATACCTTTTGTGCAAACCAATCAATATACGCTTATTGCAATTTTTTTTTTTTACCAATAATATGTAGAGGAATACATATTGGCCTAAACTGAGGAAGAAATTTGTTTTTTTATATTTTTTGGGGGATATTTCTTATAGCAAAAAGTAAAAGAAAATTGCTTTTTTTTCAAAATTGTCGCTCTTTTTTTGTTTATAGCGCAAAAAATAAAAACCGCAGAGGTGATCAAATATCACCAAAAGAAAGCTCTATTTGTGGGGAAAAAAGGACGTACAGCATCACACGAATGCGCAATTGTCAGTTAAATCGACGCAATGCCGAATCGCAAAAAATGGCCTGGTCATTAAGGGGGTAAATCCTTCCGGTCCTTAAGTGGTTAACCCTTTTTCTCTGTTTTAAACTAAAAAACATTTGGCTTCAGACATACTTTAAATAATCCCCAAACCTTTTATACTAGTTCTGCATGTACCCATAGGGCCAAAGAAATAAGAAATATCAATATCCCAATGAGGTGGGAATGGTGGAGTCCCAGCAAGCCTAAAGATCCAATTAGTGATTTGCTCTTTGAAAAACCTTTGAAGACAGCATGGAACATATAAGAGCCTTTATTCCTATTTTTATTCTGATGGGATTTATGTGCTTTTGCACATTTGCCTGGTGTGTGATCTCCATTTACAGTATGAATTTAAAGTGGTTCTAAAGGCTTAAGGTTTTTTTGACCTTAATGCATTCTCTGCATTAAGGTAAAAATCCTTCTATCATTAGGATACCCCCCTCCCCTGCTCCCCCCCTATACTTACCTGAGCCCAGTATTGATCCAGCTCTCTCTCTCCTCACTGGATGTGATGGAGGCAGCCATTGGCTCCCGCTGCTGTCAATTCAATTTTATGAGGAGGGTGTGAGAGGTGGAGCCAAGCTGCACTGTTTGGGTCTATGGAGGCAGGCAGCGTGGCTCAGGATTGTGCCCACTATGGGAGCACTCACTGAAGAAGAGGAGAAAGGAGCGCTGGTGGGGGAACCCAGAAGAGGAGGATTGCATAAACCATTGCACAGAGCAGGTAAGTATGATATGTTTATTATTAAAAAAAAAAAAGAAGAATTAAGCTTTAGGGCTAGTTTACACTTCAGGAGCTTTGACTAGCGTTCAGAGAGCTTTAACAAAATCTGTCCGAAGCCATGTTTTGAAGCAAGTGTAAACTACCCCTTAATGTGTGTTGAAGCCGAAGCAAGTGTAAATGAGCCCTTAGAATTACTTTAAAGCTGTATGTGGTTCTATAGTTAAAGGGTTACCAAATCCTCGTTGTTTGGTTTTTCTTTTTCTTTTTTAAATAATAAACATGTCATACTTACCTCCTCTGTGCAGTTGGTTTTGGACAGAGTGGCCACGATCGTCCTCTTCTGGGGTCCCTCAGGGGCGCTTTTGGCTCCTCCTCTTCTCGAGTGCCCCATCAGAGAAGCGCTCTCCTTCAGGACACCAATGCGGGCGTGCTCCAGAGTCCTGCTGCTGTGTCTATTGACACAGACAGCAGGACTCGGCCCCGCCCCCCGGCTCCCGCGTCATTGGATTTGATTGACAGTAGCGGGAGCTAATGGCTGCGCTGCTATCAATCTATCCAATCAGGACACAAGACATCTGCCGCAACTGGTGTGCTCATTCCCGTCATGGGAATTACGGGGTTTAGGCAAGTAAAAGGGGGGCGCGGGGGGGGGGGGGCTGCTGCATGACAGGAGGTTTTTCACCTTAATCCATAGAATGAACACAGCAGCAGATCACATGAACACAGTGTGAGTGCTATGCGGTGCAATGCGGGAAACGCAGCGATTCCTGTGCATTTCCCATATCACATCAGTGTGAACCAGTGCTTAAAGTGGTTGTAACCCTAAAAAAAAAAAAAAAATGATCTTGTTCCTTTAAAGCAGGATGTACAGCATAGTGCTTGTGTGGTGTCATTTGTCCCCTTTCTGTGCTGTAAAATATCTGGTTGATCCTGCCTGTTCCTGTGCCCCCCTTAGTGTGCTGACCACAGTAACCATGGCTGCTGATCCATGATACTGTGGTCAGTTTACGTGCCTCCGTCAGCCCATAGTTTCTCCCTCTCCCCCTCCCTCCCTGCCTGTCAGCTCGGGAGTCTGTGTGTCAGCCATCTCCTCCCTGCACCCCCCCCCTCCCGTCGCTTTGGATGTAAAGTCACACACCCCAAATCCTGGAAGCTCCTCTGTTACAGAAAGATATACTGTGCAGTATCTGTGTTTTAAAAGTTATGCCGCAAAATACCTTATTTCAGAGCGCCGCTGTGCACTCATGTGACCTCCCGCTGCTCTCCTCCTGGCTGACCTCAATGGGGAATCTCAGCCCCTCCCACCATAGCCCTCAGATCGAGCAAGCTGAGTGCTGGGAGGTCACGTGAGCGCACAGCGGAGCTCTGAAATAAGGTATTTGGCAGCATTTTTTTTTTTTTAAACAGATACTGCACAAAATATCTCTCTGTAAAAGAGGGGCTTCCAGGATTTGGGATTCATGACTTTACAACCACTAATGTCCTTTCAACATGTTTGTCTTCAATCTTTCTAAATCTGCAGCTTTCATTAAAGCAGATGATAACCCAATCACTAAAACACCATATAAGCTTCCACATGTTCATGTCATTTCAAAAGTTATTTGGAATCTTTTTAAATCTGCAGCTTTCATACCTGGAGATCCAGCCAGGAAGTCCTTTTTTCAGGCACTTCCTGATATGGGACAACTGTGCTGTCACCCTGTCACATGGATCCCTGGGGGAGGCTACAAGCCGTTGTGCTGACACATTTTGTGCAGACATTGTTCACCATTGGCCTTCTCTGGTGGCCAGTCATTAGCATACCTGCCAACATTTTGAGATGGGAATGAGGGACACCTACTAGCAAATGTATGTAGGCATAGGACACACCCCCTGCCACACCCCCTTAAAAGGAAAATTAATCAAAGAAAAAGATAATTAAATCTTCAAGTTTTTTATTTTTTATTTTTTTACCACTACTATTCCTTTATATTGGCTTTTAAAATTTACAAATGCAGCAATTTAGAATTTGGATGAGAGGTTTAGCACTGGGAAACACTTTTTGAAAGATAAAAAGTGCATTTTATATACAACTATATAGATCAGACCAAAATGAGGAACAAATGAGGAGGAAAGAGGGACAGAGGGACATTGCACCAAATCAGGGACAGTCCCTCGAAAACAGGGACAGTTGGGAGCTATACATTAGCATAGCTGCCAACTGTCCCGAATTTCCCGGGACATTCCCGGGACTTGGACTTCATTCCCGGATTTGTGGCGTCCCGGCAAATGTCCCGAAAAATTCGGTTCCGGTTTTTGAAACCGCCGCCGCCGCCGCCGCCGCTAGAGGTCGGCGGCCGGCGGAGACATTGTCTCCGCCGGCCGCCATTTTGTTGGAGTTCAGGAAGACGGCTGGGGGGGGGGCTAGACGAAGCTTCTGCGTCGCCGCCCACCCCCTGCCCCGCTCCGCCTCGGCCCGCCCCGCTCCGCCTCGCCCCGCCTCGCCTCGGCCCGCCCCGCTCCGCCTCGCCCCGCCTACCCCCCGCCCCGCTGCCAGTCTGATATGGAAAGGGGCGGGGGTTCTAGGTGGGGGGTGAGCGCGCGCACCGCTGTGGGACACGATGTGAGTGGGGGGGGGCACTGGGGACACCTGTGATGTGAGGGGGGGGGCACTGGGGACACCTGATGTGAGGGGGGGACACCTGATGTGAGGGGGGGGGCACTGGGGACACCTGATGTGAGGGGGGACACCTGATGTGAGTGGGGGGGGCACTGGGGACACCTGATGTGAGTGGGGGGGGCACTGGGGACACCTGATGTGAGTGGGGGACACCTGATGTGAGTGGGGGACACCTGATGTGAGGGGGGGACACCTGATGTGAGTGGGGGGGGCACTGGGGACACCTGATGTGAGGGGGGGACACCTGATGTGAGGGGGGGGGCACTGGGGACACCTGATGTGAGTGGGGGGGGCACTGGGGACACCTGATGTGAGTGGGGGGGCACTGGGGACACCTGATGTGAGGGGGGGGGCACTGGGCACACCTGATGTGAGGCGGGGGCACTGGGGACACCTGATGTGAGGGGGAGCTCCGCCGGGGACTCCTGATGTGAGGGGGGGCTCCGCCGGGGACTCCTGATGTGAGGGGGGGCTCCGCCGGGGACTCCTGATGTGAGGGGGGGCTCCGCCGGGGACTCCTGGTGTGAGGGGGGGCTCCGCCGGGGACTCCTGGTGTGAGGGGGGCTCCGCTGGGGACTCCTGATGTGAGGGGGGCTCCGCTGGGGACTCCTGATGTGAGGGGGGGCTCCGCCGGGGACACCTGATGTGAGGGGGGGCTCCGCCGGGGACACCTGATGTGAGGGGGGGCTCCGCCGGGGACACCTGATGTGAGGGGGGCTCCACTGGGGACTTCTGATGTGAGGGGGGCTCCGCTGGGGACTCCTGGTGTGAGGGGGGGCTCCGCCGGGGACACCTGATGTGAGGGGGGCTCCGCCGGGGACTCCTGATGTGAGGGGGGCTCCGCTGGGGACTTCTGATGTGAGGGGGGCTCCGCTGGGGACTCCTGGTGTGAGGGGGGGCTCCGCCGGGGACACCTGATGTGAGGGGGGCTCCACTGGGGACTTCTGATGTGAGGGGGGCTCCGCTGGGGACTCCTGATGTGAGGGGGGCTCCGCTGGGGACTCCTGGTGTGAGGGGGGGCTCCGCCGGGGACACCTGATGTGAGGGGGGCTCCGCCGGGGACACCTGATGTGAGGGGGGCTCCGCTGGGGACTTCTGATGTGAGGGGGGCTCCGCCGGGGACTCCTGGTGTGAGGGGGGCTCCGCTGGGGGCACCTGATGCAAGGACGGACTCTGCTCGGACATCTGAAGCAAGGACGGACGGCTGGTGGCAGGCGACGTGGCAGGTGACACGCTCAGGGATCCCACTGATTCTGCATTATGGTGAGTTGAATGATTTCATTTTATATTACAATATAATAATAGAAATAATGCGCTTCAATCATCCTGACACCATAACAACCATGGTGCCGGGATGATTGAAGCATTAACACCAGGTGTTTGGAGTATCTTTATCTGCTGATTGTTAAACTTTCTAGAATACACATATTTTTATTGTGTAGGATCTGGGGCTGCTGTCCCGTCATTTCCCTCTCTCTCCCCCTCTCCCCCCCTCTCCATCCCTCATTCATTTCAGACTCTAACCACACCCTCTAGAGCCACGCCCATTTAAGCCACGCCCACAATTTCGCGTAAACCACGCCCATTTTTCGGCGCGGCGCGCTTCGCGCGCCGCACTTGTCTGTTTTTGGTAGGCCACGCCTGCTGGTGAATGCCCCGCCCCCTAATTATTGGACAGCTCCGCCTACAGCCACAAAAGTGTCCCACATTTTTTTTTTACAATGTTGGCAACTATGCATTAGCAATGATGAGCAGCTGACACACAGTTCATGCAGGTGGACAGGAAGTGGCTGAAAGAGGCTGGAGGAGATCATCAGCATTGAGATGCAAAAAAAAAAAATAAAAAGAGGCAAAAAAACATTTTAAGACACACAGCGCTTTAGCAAACTAAATGCCATCCAGTTAGGATTTTTTCTTGCTGGAGGGTCCAGAATAGAGCATCTGAAAAAGGGAAGCTTTTATTAAGTTCTGCTGTGTGGATGGGGACATGGAACAAATATAAAGTAGGTGCAGAAGTGGAATTACACTTTAAGTGCTGTGTGCAAGAGCCCCTAGAGAACAATAGAACTGCAAAAAAAAAAAATGAACTGATGAAAACAAGATTTTACTTCCAGCCGCGTTGCATGAGCCCTTAACATGAGATTTTATTGATCGAGTTTGGATCCCCTATAACAGTGGTTCGCAACCCTGTCCTCAAGTACCTCCAACAGGTCATGTTTTGGGAATTTCTCTTAGATAAAAATAGCTGTCCAAAATATCAAGCCATCGACTCTGATTTAAAGCACTTGTGCAAGATAAAGGAAAACCTGCAAACATGGCTTGTTGGGGGTACTTGAGGCATACCTCCCAACATTTTGACATGGGAAGGAGGGACACCTACTAAAAAACGTATGCAGGCATAGGACACGCTCCTTGCCACACCCCCTTAAAGGAGAATTAACCAAACAAATCACATTTTAATCAAATCCATAAGGGCTTTTTTTTTTTTACCACTACTATACCTTTATATATGCTTTTAAAATTGACAAATGCAGCAATTTATCATTTGGATAAAAGGTTTAGCACTGGGAAACACTTTTTGAAAGCTAAAAAGTGCATTTTATATACAACAATATAGATCAGACCAAAATGAGGGACAAATGCAGGGGAAAGGAGGGACAGAGGGACATTGCTCCAAATCAGGGACAGTCCCTCGAAATCAGGGACAGTTGGGAGCTATGCTTGAGGACAGGGTTGAGAACCACTGCCCTATAACATACCAGCCTCTACCTGAATGTGAAATATTGCTGTAAGGTGACGTGACCCTTGAAGAGCTCAGTGATGTAACAGGCAGCAGTCAGGCAGAGATAAGAGTCTACACATCTCCAGGATCAAATTCCTCTGCATTACAATGTACACTGCAGCCTGGAGCCATCACAAAGCATAGTACAACATACACAATACAATGGATGACACAATTCTAGGAATAAAGCATATACATCCTCTCCATGGGAAATAACAGATTTGGGAATCTGCATAGAGATCTATTAATATGAGACCTCTATTACATAACCACAAGTAGGAAATAAGCATAGACATGACATAAATCTGCATGCATCCTATATGACATGATTTAATGACACCCTATAGAGAGCACAGGATGCAGAACTGCAGCACCCAGCACAGCATACAGAATGTCTAACCTGCCTCCTATTATAGCTCAGCCAGAAGGGGCTGGGATCTGCTGAGAGGTAAACAAAATGACTGCACCATCCCTTCCCTTGGCTGTCATCCATCCCCTGTGCTACTTACTGTCTGTGGCCATGGTGCTAGCAGAGGCAGTGGCGGCGTCGGTGGTCCTCCTACCCTTACAGCTTGCAGGGAGGAGGATGGAGGATGCTGCCAGGCTTCATATTCCTCTGGCAGGCTGCTGATGATGAGGGTGCAGCTGCTAGATGGTTCTCATCACTGACAGCTGCAGCAGTCCTGGAGCTCAGACAGCTCTCACTGCTTCTTCACAGCTGAGCAGTACAAATCCCAGGGCAGGGAGATCACTGAGGGATCAATAAAGAGCCTGGTAATAATATATACAGCCAGCTCAGCACTTCTCACTCAGCCCATTACACAACAATAGGCTCAAGTTTGACACTTTAGGGAATCTACAGATATGATGATGGGAGGTTTTTAGCTCGTCCCTTTAACCGCTTCAGCCCCAGAAGATTTTACCCCCTTCCTGACCAGAGCACTTTTTGCAATTCGGCACTGCATGATTTTAACTGACAATTGCGTGGTCGTGCAACGTTGCACCCAAAAAAAAATTGACGCCCTTTTTTTCCCCACAAATAGAGCTTTCTTTTGGTGGTATTTGATCACCTCTGCGGTTTTTATTTTTTGCGCTATAAACAAAAAAAGAGTGACAATTTTGAAAAAAAAAGCAATATTTTTTACTTTTTGCTATAATAAATATCCCCCAAAAATATAAAAAAAACCCATTTTTTTCATAAGTTTAAGCCGATATGTATTCTTCTACATTGGTAAAAAAAATCGCAATAAGCGTATATTGATTGGTTTGCGCAAAAGTTATAGTGTCTACAAAATAGGGGATAGTTTTATGGCATTTTTATTATTATTTTATTTTTATTAGTAATGGCCGCGATCTGCGATTTTTATCGTGACTGCGACATTATGGTGGACACATCGGACACTTTTGACACTATTTTGGGACCATTGTCATTTATACAGTGATCGGTGCTATAAAAATGTACTGATTACTGTGTAAATGACACTGGCAGGGAAGGGGTTAAACACTAGGGGGCGATAAAGGGGTTAAGTGTGTCCTAGGGAGCGATTCTAACTGTGGGGGGGGCTTCCACTCATATGACAGCGATCACTGCTCCCGATGACAGGGAGCAGTGATCTCTGTCATATTACAAGGCAGAACGGGGACATGCCTTGTTTACATAGGCACTTCCCCGTTCTGCGGCTCTGTGACACGATCACTGGGCATGGTCACCATTACGCTGTAGGCGGCGGGTGCGCGTGTGCCTGCTAGCCCCTCCAATTAAAGGGGACGTACAGATACGCCCATTTGCCCACCGCTGCCATTGGGCCGACGTATATTAGCGTGCGGCGGTTAGCAAGTGGTTAAAGTAGAACCGGTGCCAGTTTTTGTTTTTTTTGGATAGAGTAACGGGAGGGGGGGTTATAACCCCCGCCAGGTATTTTCTCAATCTGTGTCCTGTTTGGGAGATTTCACTTCCGGTCCAATAGCTGCAACAGGAAAATAGATCCCTCCAAATGTGAGGGAATCCCTGGTTGTCACCAGAACTAGTGTCTCCATTGGAAGATTCTCCTCTATTCCTGTTCTGGTGACCACTCAAAATTTGGGATTTTCTTTCACTTTTGGTGTTAATGGTCACCAGGACAAATAGAGAGGGGGACTCTCCGTAATGGTGCGATAAAACAGAACGATCAAACAACAAGATCATTGAAACGGAAATCGAGTGAAAAATGGTATCATCGAGCAATGGGGGACAGGTAGTGATGGTTTCAAATGACCCAAGTTGAGAAAGAATTGATTGCACAGGTTTGATCAGTGACGTTCTTTCGAGCCCTTGTGAATCAGTTACAATCGATCTAAATGTACAGGTGTGATAATTTTTTCTGCTACAACTAATGAACTTGGGTCAGTTGAAACCATCTGTCACTCACCACTTGGCCATGCCTTTTTTTTCTGGCTCGATTAGTGTATGATTCGATCGTTTTTTTGAGTTTGATGTTGATTGTTCAGTTGCACCATGTATGACCACAATGGGGACATAGACAGAAATACGAACCTGACAGATGTTGAAATCCCTCTCCTCTCCATCCAGAACTAAAAAAAGTTTTGCCTTATACTTTATCCTCTTGCCGCCTATGTAACACATATGTGTGGTGGCAAAGAGGGTGGGCTTTAACACTCACACAAATGGGTCCATTGGAGGTAGAGCTTTCTGTGCTGGGAGCGTGCTCGCTGTACCTTCCCAGCACAGTGTCTGCGCTGTCAAAGACAGCTCTTGGTCCATACTAATGATCAGGAGTCGGGAGGATCGACTTCCAACCACATGTTCACCGTGACGGCCAATCACAGTGGTCACGTGATCAGCCGATCCTTTGTGCCCCTGGCTGTACAGATCCTATGCTGCTGGAGCTGGGTGGGAAGGAGTTAAAGGAGAAGTACAGCCAAGGCTCGTTTGGCTATACTTCTCCTGTGGATCCCAGGAGTGTAGTTCGTTCTGCCCTCCTGTGACCTGTTTTCAGCAGATATCGGGCTTCAGCCCGCTGTCGGCTGAAGTCATGTTAGGGCTGAGCTTAGCCCTTCCTTCTCTGAGCTGGCCGCTCAGCTGTCGGCTAATTGCCAGCTCCCATCTCTCCCCACAGTTACTCAGCTGTTGTTGATCCCGCTCGTCAGTCCTGCCTACTTAAGCCGTCCAGTCCAGAGGAGCTCTGCCTTCACCTTGGTCACATCTCAAGAAACTATCGCCTGCATTCCTGTTTAAATACTGGCTTTGCTGACATCCCTTCAGGCTACAGACCCTGCTTGCTGTTCCACTACTTTGATCCCTGACTCGTGGCTTGGCTGACGATCCATTCCGGTTACTGAACTTTGGCTATGTTTTGACTACGTTTGTTCTTTTTACTTTTATTATTAAACAAGTGTGATTTAACTGTACTTCTGTCTCTGTCTCACAGAGTCAGTCCAGGCTCAGGGAAGATCGCTATAATGAAGTCGGGATCCATGCACATGCCTGGACCGGCACCCAGCTCAGCCTCTCAGCAAGCTGCTGAGAGCCTGAGCTGGCCACTTCCGCCCCCTCCACAGCCCAGCCCTCCAGTGAGTGCGGGGTGGGGGGCAGAGCATACAGTGGTGACTGACAGTCACCAGCTCCCTGCTCAGGGAGCCCTGGGAACCGAGCGATCATTGGTGTTTGATTGCTCAGTTCTCAGTGTTTGAGCCAGCATCGGACCGCTGCTGCATCCACCTGGGTAAGTATGATTCAGAAAAAAAAAAAAACTCCATACTTCTCTTTTAATGACAGGTATGCATGGGTTACTGTTACTAGGGCTGTGGTAAGGATGATAGGATCCCATAGAAGAAAACATTAAAGTGAATATAAAGCTAAAACTTTTTTTTAAAGTGTAAGAAAGGGTTAGCACCCCTGGCCAACTTTTATTCCTGAGGTATGGATGTAAAACACTGGATCTGAAGCTATTTTAGGAGTGTAATGTTGGATAAGGTCCTAAAGCGCACCTTCACCTATTTAGGACTACATTCTCTCACCTACCTCCTCTCTCTTGTACAATTGCATAAATGTTTTTTTTTTTAAATCAGATACTTTTTTTTTATCAATTATTTACTCCCAATACCAATGTAGTTTAGGGCAACTCCATAGTTACCAACTGTCCTGGACATTCCCGGGATTTAGACTCCATTCCCGATTTTGTTGTTTCCCGGTAAATGTCCCGAGAAATCCGGTTCTTCACGGATTGTCACCGCCGCTAGAGGTCCATGGCCAGCGGAGACATTGTCTCCAGCAGCCGCCATTTTTAAGAAGACCAGGAAGATGGCTGGGGGGGGCTAGACGGAGCTCCTGCGTCACTGCCCACCCTTCGCCCCGCTCCGCCTCGCCCCGCCTACCCCCCGCCCCGCTGCCAGTTTGTTATGGAAAGGGGCGGGGGTTCTAGCCATGCGGCCGGCGGAGGGAGACAGTATCCTCCTACTAGGACACCTGAGGTGGGGGGGGGCGCACCGCTGGGGGAATCTGATGTAAGGGGGGCTCCACTGGGGACACCTGATGTGAGGGGGGCTCCACTGGGGACACCTGATGTGAGGGGGGCTCCACTGGGGACACCTGATGTGAGGGGGGCTCCACTGGGGACACGTGATGTGAGGGGGGGCTCCACTGGGGACACGTGATGTGAGGGGGGCTCCCCTGGGGACTCCTGATGTGAGGGGGGCTCCGCTGGAGACTCTTGATGTGAGGGGGGCTCCGCTAGGGACTCCTGATGTGAGGGGGGCTCCGCTGGGGACTCCTGATGTGAGGGGGGGGCTCCACTGGGGACACCTGATGTGAGGGGGGGCTCCGCTGGGGACACCTGATGTGAGGGGGGGCTCCGCTGGGGACTCCTGGTGTGAGGGGAGCTCCACTGGGGACTCCTGGTGTGAGGGGGGCTCCAATGGGGACATCTGATTTAAAGGGGGCTCCGCTGGGGGCACCTGATGCAAGGACGGATTCTGCTGGGGGCACCTGATGCAAGGACGGACTCTGCTGGGACATCTGACGCAAGGACGGACGGCTGGTGGCAGGCGACGTGGCAGGTGACACGCTCAGGGATCCCACTGATTCAGCATTATGGTGAGTTGAATTATTTCATTTTATATTACAATGTAATAATAGAAATAATGCACTTCAATCATCCTGACACCATAACAACCATGGTGCCGGAATGATTGACTTGCTAACACCAGGTGTTTGGAGTATCTTTATCTGCTGATTGTTAAACTTTCTAGAATACACATATTTCCATTGTTGTGTAGGATCTGGGGCTGCTGTCCCTCCATCCCTCTCCATCCCTCATTCATCTCAGACTCTAACCACACCCCTTTGAGCCACGCCCATTTAAGACACGCCCACTATGTCGCCTAAACCATGCCCATTTATCGCCGCGACACGCTTCGTGCGCCGCATTTTTGCTTTTCCCCTTTGTCATGCCCACAAATGCATGCCCCACCCCTAATTAAAACAAGACTCCGCCTACAGCCCAAAAAGTGTCCCTAAAAAATTTTTTTCAATGTTGGCAACTATGCAACTCCACAGCATATGTATAAGTGTGCCTGTTTCGGTAGTACATCTTGGACAGTTTAGTGTAGCTGCTTTACGCCAAGTGTGCCATTTTTGAGGAGTATAGTGAGACCTGTGAATGATAAATAATTGGGTCAAACACTGTGAAGAGGATAGGAAAACTGGTTAAATTTTCCAGAGCTTGTTCCCATTCCTCATCATTAGTATTCTCCAAATCCATACGCCACTGCCCAAGACTATCTCCCTGTGTACTAGTATTAGTTGTTGCTTCTAGGGAGGAATATAAGTCTCCAATAAGTCCCTGTTTTGAATTCCTTGTAGATACTGCCAAAGTTAGACATGTGGAGGGATTATATTTTAATGGGAAGGTCACTGCCTGACTCTGCAAAGCATGCTGCAACTGCAAGTACTGAAAGAATAATTTATTAGTCAGATGGTATTTTTCTGCCAGTTTCTTAAATGGTTGTAGAGCCTCATTATCAAAAAGGCGTTCTGTTTTCATCCGATCTCCCCATAGAGGAGAGCGGGGCTCTGACAGGTCCGTCTTAGCACAGTGACCTGTCATCCACCTGCTCAGCAGGATCAGCAGATCGATCCCCCGCTGAGCAAAGCAGAGTCCATCGGGCGGACTGCCCATGTGAAAGAGCCCTAAGATGTTCTTTTTATATCCAATTATGTTACTGACCTGTTGCCAATTAACCTAATTAGTTGCAAAATGTTCTTCCAGCTTTTCCTTGTTAGTACCACTTACCGTATTTATCGGCGTATAACACGCACTTTTTTCCCCTTAAAATCAGGGGAAAATCGCGGGTGCGTGTAATACGCCGATCCCCTGCGATCTCCCGCTGGCTGAGCGGAGCGATCGCCGACCGCGATTTGAAAATGACGCCGCCGGCGCCGAAATACACAGAGCCGGTCCTCGGCTCTTCTCGGCCGCTTTCGGCTTCACTCGAGCACCGCCCGAACCTAGCCGAGTGTACTCGGCTAGGTTCGGCTAGCTCCGCTCACAGTCACGCCCATCCCGGGCGGGACTACGAGTGGAGCCGAAAGTGGCCGAAAGTGAACGAGAGCCGCCGAGAAGAGCCGAGGACCGGCTCTGTGTATTTCGGCGCCATTGACATGACACTGACATGTCACTGCAGTTTAACTGCAGCCTGGGCAAGGCTGCAAAAGGACACAGAAAAGCTTCAGATCGGCACTGGCAAAGCTGCAAGGCTGCAAATGGACACTGATAAGGCTGCAAATGACACCAAGGCTGCTGACTGCAAGGCTGCAAATGACTGCAAGGCTGCAAATGACACCAAGGCTGCTGCAAATGACACTGGACAAGCATGCAGATGGACGCTGTGCAAGGCTGCATTGATGGGCATTTAAATGTAAGTTTTTTTCCTTAAAACATTTTTTTCCTTATAATTCCCTCCTAAACTTGGGGTGCATGTTATACGCCTGCGCGTGTTATACGCCGATAAATACGGTACTTTGTCAGCTTTTTGTTGCCCTCTCCCAACTATTTTGAGACGTGTTGCTGCTATCAATTTCAAAATGACCTTATTTTTTTCTTAGAATGGTCCATTTTCTCAGTTTAAACATTTGATATGCTTTCTATTGTGAATATAATATGGGTTTATACATTTGCAATTCATTTTAATTCTGTTTTTATGAAGATTTTACACACTTTTTTTTTTTTTTGAATCGGGGATTGTATAAGTAAACCTTTGAGCTTTGGGTCTTGGGATGTTAGGACGATATTGTGCCTACTGAGTCAGTATTTTTACTAACAGCCAGTAAAAAATAGGCACTTTTCTCCTGCCAGTAAATGCCAGTGACAGGAAAAGGTTGCCATTTAAAAATATGGCTGTGACCCTTGGCTCGGAACAGTTCAGGCGCAGTTCCCTTCTGGAGCCGGCTAAGTGCCTGCTGTAATGTGTTCGGGTGGCACCAGCGAGGGGGGGGGGGGCAGGTCTGGCAGACACGGGGGTGCGCCTGAGTGTGCTGTGTGATGTCATGGTGTAAGGGAGCCGAGGGTCCGAAGCCTTGTGTGCAGGTCTGTGGGATGGGAGCAAGCCATGCCAGGAGCAGGATTGTCAGTGCTGTTTGGACTGGAGTGGACTGAAGGGACCATCTGGCATGGAGCGAGACTGTCATCGTCATTTGTGCTGTTGCACACTGCTGTCAGTGTCACTGTGAGAGTCAGTTTAATGTGTGTGTGTGTGCCTGCCCTTGTCCTGTCCCGAAGCTACTTACTATATTCAAAATAAAATAAGAAATATCGTTTTTGCCTTAACCAGTTGCCGACCGCCGCACGCCGATGTATGTCAGCACAATGGCACGGGCAGGCATAAGGGCTTACCTGTACGTCCCTGCCTACCCGCGGGCGGGGGGTCCGATCAGACCCCCCCGGTGCCTGCGGCGGTTGGATTACCTCCAGGAGCGATCTGTGCTGAGGGGGAGGCCACTGATTCATGGCCACCCCCTCGCGATCGCTCCTGGTGAATGACAAGCTTCCTCGGCTTCTGAACTGTAAACAGAAGCGGAGGAAGTGATGTCATCGCTCCTCGTGAAGCCTTTTCGTTCCGGCTTCCGAGGAGAAAAGACATCAAGTAAGTTTGCACCAACACTACACTTACAGTAGAACACGCAGGCACAAGTGGTAGGGCAGTTAGTGGTAGGCCCCTTTAGGTCTAGGGTACCCCCCTAACCCCCCCAATAAAGGTTTAACCCCTTGATCACCCCCCGTCGCCAGTGTCACTAAGCGATCGTTTTTCTGATCGCTGTATTAGTGTCACAGGTGACGCTAGTTAGGCAGGTAAGTATTAAGGTTCGCCGTATAAGTGTTACGGTGACGCTGGGTAGTTAGTTTTTTATAGCGTCAGGGCACCCGCCGTTTATAACCTAATAAAGGTTTAACCCCCTGATCACCCGGCAGGTGATATAAGTTAGGTTTTAGGGTCAGATAGAGTCTGCGTGGCCCCAGGCAGCGTCAGGTTAGTGCCAGTACCGCTAACACGCACGCAGCATACACCTCTCTTAGTGGTATAGTATCTGAACGGATCAATATCTGATATGATCAGATCTATGCTAGCGTCCCCAGCAGTTTAGGGTTCCCAAAAACGCAGTGTTAGCGGGATCAGCCCAGATACCTGCTAGCACCTGCGTTTTGCCCCTCCGCCCAGCCCAGCCCAGCCCACCCAAGTGCAGTATCGATCGATCATTGTCACTTACAAAACAATAAACACACACAACTGCAGCGTTCGCAGAGTCAGGCCTGATCCCTGCGATCGCTAACAGTTTTTTGGTAATGTTTTGATACAGTCGCTAACAGTCAGGAGCTTTTTTACCTGTGAGTCTCACTACTGTACCACTAAATTTAGAGCCCAAAATGGCAAATCGAAGGTACAGTAGTGAAGAGGCCTACACGTTTCTGAGCATGACAGATAGTGAAGAGGAAGTCACTCATCTGTCAGATTCAGGCTCAGAATACGAACCTGTAGACAGCAGCAGCTTCGTGACAGATAGCTCTGACGATGGAGTTGTGGTCCCTGCCAAGGTCAGGCGTACCAGACCCCGATCTTCTTCTGCTGTTGAGGTGCAAGAACCGCAGGGCTCTCGTATGGAGCAGAGAAGTACTAGCGCCGCTATTCCTTCTGGTGAACTGGCAAGCACCAGCGGCCTAGTACACCCTGGTCGTACATCCAGCACTGCAGTATCACGTGGTGACGTGGCGAGTCCCATAAGTGCAGTTCAAGCTGGTGAGGTGGCAAGCACAAGTAGTGTCCCACTGCCACCAAGAAGACAAAGACAGGCCCGTCGTGCCCATAATGCCCTTCCTGCTGCATTCGCCAATCCTAATTGGGAACCCAGCCATTCACTGGCCAACCTGGCATTCAGGTGGAAACAGTTGATTTTACGTCACTTGATTTTTATTCGCTGATTTTCCCCCCGAAGATCTCTATAGATCTATTGTGGACCAAAGCAATTTGTACGCTGGTCAACACATCGCCACTATTCCCCAGTCCTCCCTTGCCAGAGATTGGAAACCAATCACGGTTTCCGAATTTAAGATCTTTCTGGGCTTTCTGGGCCTATCCCTCATGAGCATAACCAAAAAGAGTGAGTTGCGGTCATATTGGTCCACTGACCCAATTCACCATATGCCCGTGTTCTCTGCTTCCATGGCCAGGGCACGATACGAGCAGATTTTGCGGTTCATGCACTTCAACAACAATGAACTCTGTCGTCCTCGTGGAGACCCTGGATACGATCGGCTCTACAAACTTCGGCCCCTCGCAAACCACTTCAACCAACGTTTTGCAGACTTGTTTACTCCCCATCAAGTTGTCTGCTTTTATGAGTCCCTGATTAAGTTTTCTGGCCGCTTGTCATTCAAACAGTATCTTCCCAGCAAGCGTGCCAGATACGGGGTCAAGATGTATAAGCTCTGTGACAGGGCCACAGGCTGTAGATGTAGTTTTATGGTTTACAATGGAAGAGATAGTCACGTAGAGCCGACAAACTGCCCTGACTACATAGGAAGCGCTGGCAAGATTGTGTGGGACTTGGTGTCACCCTTAGTTGGAAAGGGGTACCACTTACATAGTTACATAGTAGGTGAGGTTGAAAAAAAGACACAAGTCCATCAAGTCCAACCTATGTGTGTGATTATGTCAGTATTACATTGTATATTCCTGTATGTTGCGGTCATTCAGGTGCTTATCTAATAGTTTCTTGAAACTATCGATGCTCCTTGCTGAGACCACCGCCTGTGGAAGGGAATTCCACATCCTTGCCACTATTACAGTAAAGAACCCTCTACGTAGTTTAAGGTTAAACTTCTTATCTTCTAATTTTAATGAGTGGCCACGAGTTTTGTTAAACTCTCTTCTGTGAAAAAGTTTTATTCCTATTGCAGGGTCACCAGTACGGTATTTGTATATTGAAATCATATCCCCTCTCAAGCATCTCTTCTCCAGAGAGAATAAGTTCAGTGCTTGCGACCTTTCTTCATAACTAAGATCCTCCAGACCCTTTATTAGCTTTGTTGCCCTTCTTTGTACTCGCTTCATTTCCAGTACATCTTTCCTGAGGACCAGAGTCTTGTAGAGCGGGAGAATTATCGTTTTATCTCTGGAGTTGATCCCCTTTTTAATGCATGCCAATATTCTGTTTGCTTTGTTAGCAGCAGCTTGGCATTGCATGCCATTGCTGAGCCTATCATCTACTAGGACCCCCAGGTCCTTTTCATCCTAGATTCCCCCAGAGGTTCTCCCCCCCAGTGTATAGATTGCATTCATATTTTTGCCACCCAAATGCATTATTTTACATTTTTCTACATTGAACCTCATTTGCCATGTAGTTGCCCACCCCGTTAATTTGTTCAGATATTTTTGCAAGGTTTCCACATCCTGCGGAGAAATTATTGCCCTGCTTAGCTTGGTATCATCTGCAAATGCAGAGATTCTACTGTTTACCCCATCCTCCAGGTCATTTATGAACAAATTAAATAGGATTGGTCCCAGCACAGAACCCTGGGGGACCCCACTACCCATCCCTGACCATTCCGAGTACTCCCCATTTATCACCACCCTCTGAACTTGCCCTTGTAGCCAGTTTTCAATCCATGTACTCTATCCTATCCTGTACTGTACCCTATGGTCCATGCCAACGGACCTTATTTTGTACAGTAAATGTTTATGGGGAACTGTGTCAAATGCTTTTGCAAAATCCAGACACACCACGCCGTCCTTTATCTAGCTGGCAACTCGCCTCCTCATAGAAGGTTAGTAGATTTTTTTGGCAAGAACGATTCTTCATGAATCCATGCTGATTACTGCTAATGATACCGTTCTCATTACTAAAATCTTGTATATAGTCCCTTATCATCCCCTCCAAGAGTTTACATACTATTGATGTTAGGCTAACTGGTCTGTAATTCCCAGGGATGTATTTTGGGCCCTTTTTAAATATTGGTGCTACATTGGTTTTTCTCCAATCAGCTGGTACCATTCCAGTCAGTAGACTGTCTGTAAAAATTAGGAACAACGGTCTGGTAATCACTTGACTGAGTTCCCTAAGTACCCTCTGATGCAAGCCATCTGGTCCCGGTGATTTATTAATGTTAAGTTTCTCAAGTCTAATTTTAATTCTGTCCTCTGTTAACCATGGAGGTGCTTCCTGTGATGTGTCATGAGGATAAACACTGCAGTTTTTGTTACTGAAGCCCCCCGATTCCCTTGTGAAGACTGAGGAGAAGAATAAATTCAATACCATCACCATCTCCCCATCCTTTGTAACCAGATGTCCTTCCTCATTCTTTATGGGGCCAATATGGTCTGCCCTCCCTTTTTTACTGTTTACATACTTAAAGAATTTTTTTTTTTTTGTTCTCCTCCGCTATATGTCTTTCATGTTCTATCCTAGTCGTCCTTATTGCACCCTTACATTTCTTGTTGCATTCTTTATAAAGTCTGAATGCTGATGATGATCCCTCAACCTTGTATTTTTTGAAGGCCTTCTCCTTTGCTTTTATATGCATTTTTACATTGGAGTTAAGCCATCCAGGACTTTTATTCGCTCTTTTAAATTTATTACCCAATGGGATGCATTGGCTAATGCCCTTATTTAATATGCTCTTAAAGCAAACCCATCTCTCCTCCGTGTTCTTTGTTCCTAATATTTTATCCCACTTTATGCCTTCTAGCAAGGTTTGTAGTTTAGGGAAATTGGCTCTTTTGAAATTCAGTGTCTTTTTGTATTCCTTTATGTTTCCTATTTGTGTGATTTATACTGAAACTAATTGACCTGTGATCGCTGTTACCTAAATTGCCCCGTATTTCCACATCCGTGATCAGGTCTGTATTGTTGGTAATCAGTAGATCCAGTAATGCTTTATTTCTAGTTGGTGCATCTACCATCTGACCCATAAAATTGTCCTGCAAAGTGCGCATGCGCGAGAGCTCCGTAATGGCCGCTTAAGCCTGGAGCTCCGCACCACCCCGGTCCGACGAGCGGCATAACACCGGCCCCAGCAGGCGGAGGACTCTCTCCAACACTCCCCCCGCTAGCGGAACAGCGGGGGAACACGGTGAGATGGCCGGCACACAAGCCCGCCGAGACTTGGGCCCGCAATTCGCAGCGGTGGCGGCGGACGGAAGCTCCAAGATGGCCGCCGACGGGGACACCGCTAGGCCTAACCCAGCCTCACTTCATAAGGGGACCGAGCAACGTCCCATCCTTACCCCACCGACCCTGACCTATGCCCAAGCAACACGGGAGGCCACAACACGCTCCAGAATGCGCAGCAGGGCATGCACCTAGCCCCACAGGGTGCTCACAGAGAGACTCACAGTAGTGAACAGGGGGAAGGTGGCGCTTCTCCCTCAGGCACTTCCCCTCACCTCTCATCCTGTGCAGGCTCCCCACCTGGATACACATTCAAGGACATATCTGTCATGCAAGAAGAGCTTTTCACCAAATTCTCCACCCTCTTAGAAAAGGGCCTGGCCAACACAGCCTCCCAGATCACAAATGCTATTAAATCAGACCTCTCTAACCTGGGCTCTAGGATGGAGGCGATGGAAGACAAAATTGGCCACACAGTCGCCAGAACCAACCAGAATGCCGCACACCTTCAGTCAGTCCAAGAACAACTTGAAACGGCCCTATCAAAAATTGATGAACTTGAGAACAGGTCTAGGAGGTACAACTTCCGAATTAGAGGCCTTCCTGAATCCTTCACGGATATCCCCCTCACGGTGCAGGACTTTATCTCGGACCTCATCCCCAACATCCCGCCGCACAGGCTGGAGCTGGATAGGGCGCACAGAGCCCTGGGTCCCCCGAGGAAGGACGGGTCCCCGAGGGACGTAATAGTAAAACCGCACTTCTACGCGGTCAAAGAGGAGGTAATGAGACAATCTCGCCTGAAGCCCAAGCTCCAACATCAGGTTCACCAAATTCAGGTCTTTGCGGACCTCGCTCAATCCACCATCCAAAGAAGACGCACCCTCAAACCCCTCCTGTCAGTGTTGATGGAACGAGACATCAGATACCGCTGGACATTCCCCTTTGCAGTAAAGTTTTCTATACACGGCAAGACCCACACTTTCTCCAATCTACCGGAAGGTGAAAAACTTCTCCTCTCCCTCAAGCTGATCTCCCAGGAGGCCCCCATGGAACTCTCCTCATCTACCACGGGCTCATTCAAACGCCCCCCCCCAGGCAGCCCAGTCTCCCCTCTCTGGAACAAGGGCCCCTCTAAGAGGAGCAAAGACGGCAAACCCCCTTAACGGAGCTCGAAGGCCCCCTTCTTACGCACCTTGACCTCCCACGGTCTTTCATGTGGGGGACGTCCCCCCTCCTTTGAATGAGCTAACGCTCCTCTCTCCAACCCCAGGACTCCAACGGGGCCTTGGACACAAGTTAACAAATTTGTTTTTCACTGTTGGGACAACGTTTACGGCTGAAATCCCCTGAAGTGACTATCCTACGGAGAACCGTTCCAGTGATCGCTTTGCCTTTTCGAAGCGGAAGAGAGATCGCTTTCCATCCTAATCTGAGATTTAGAACACTGAAACCTCAGTAACCAATTTTTTTTTTCAGATCCAGGCATAAGGTCGCCGGTCACCCAAAGCAGATGGTCACACTTCTTCCATGCTATTTAATTAGATTCTCCCCGTTGTTTCCTTTTTATTAGCATTTTTCATGGGTTCATAGCTCTGCTTGAATCCCTTTTATAGTCTCCGTGAAAGTTTATACTGTACTGAGATAGCAGTAACAAATAGCACTTATTGAGACGAAGTTCTTACACCACGTTATGCAAATAGTTCTTAGTTACGATACCTTAGAAGTATGGGTCTGGGGTGGTACCCATGCGCCTCCTCTCACCTCAAGGGCAACTACTGTGCCCCAGTAGAGTGAGACTTCTCTCGCCCAATATGGATGAGGGAAGACTTAAAATGGAGTTTAAGCGGTCACACACACCGCTACCCTCCACGGGTCCTTCTAGAAGACCCTCCTCGCTAATGTTTTTGTTATTACTGTTGTTGTTTCTTTTGTCTACGTGTCTCTCTTTCTTCCCCCCTCTGCCTCTCACCCCTTCTTTTTCTCCTAGCTGGCCGTCCGGAGACCCCCCGGTTCCTCCCGCTCGCTATTATAGCATGGACCCGTCCACCCTCGCGTACTCAAGGAAAACTCTCCAACACAAGGTAGGCGGCTGCAGTGCCGGTGATCACTCCCCCCTCTTTTCCCATGACTGAACAAGTCTCTAAGGGTCTCGACCTCAGGGTCGCCTCCCACAACGTTCAGGGGCTCAACTCACCCAGGAAAAGAAGAGTTGCCTTAGACCATTATAAATCCCTCAAACTGGATGTAGTACTCCTACAGGAGACGTATTTTCCGATTCGATACAGTCCCAAGTTTTTGCACGCCTTCTACCCATCCTTCTTCATGGCCAACGCACCAAACAAAACCAAAGGCGTAGCAGTACTTTTTTCTAAAAATTGTAAATTTAACCATATCTCTGATCTTAAAGACCCAGAGGGTAGGTTCATCCTTGTAAAGGGCACTCTGGAAGGAGTACTATACTCCATAATTTCTTATTACGCCCCTAATAAGGGTCAAGCATCTTTCTTCCAGAACCTCTTTACAACTCTTAGCCCCCTCTTGGAGGGGAAAGTCATATGGGGTGGGGATTCAAATGTAGCATTTGACCAGGGTCTGGACAAAACCAACCCTCTCAAAGGAAAACTAATTCGCCCCACCAAATTAAGCACCAGAATAGCTAAAATGATTCACTCCCAGGGGCTAGCAGATATTTGGAGGGAGCTGAACCCCACGTCCAGGGACTTTACTCACTTCTCCTCTCCCCACCAGACCTACGCAAGGATAGATCACATACTTATTCAGACTAATCTCATCCCTCTTTCCTCCAAAGCCAAAATCTTAGACATAGTCTGGTCGGACCACTCATTGGTCCTCCTGACTTTGAAAAATGTGCTATCGCGTAGTGGGAGCTCTTACTGGAGACTGAACGAGTCTCTGCTGGGGGATCCAGTTCAAGCCAAACTAGTAGCAGATGCGATTAAGGAATATTTTCGGTTAACCACTTGACGACCGCCTCACGCCGATGTACGTCGGCAAGGTGGCACGGACAGGCAAAATCACGTACAGGGTACGTGATTTGCCTTCCGCGGGTGGGGGGACCGATCGGTCCCCCCCCCGGTGCCCGAGGCGGTCGCCATTTCTTCCCGGGCGATCAAAGGTCAGGGGGAGGCCATCCATTGTTGGCCACCCCCTCCCGATCGCTCCCGGCGAATGAAAATGCTTCCTTCCCTCTGTAATGTAAACAGAGGGAAAGGAAGTGATGTTATCTCTCCTTGAGCCGGTCTTTTCGTCGCCGCGCCGAGGAGAGAAGACATCAAGTAAGTCTGCACAACACTACACTAACAGTAGAACACGCCAGGCACACTTGTCACCCCCCATCACCCCCCGATCACCCCCTGATCACCCCCCTGTACCCCCTGTCACTCTGACACCAATAGCATTTTTTTTTTTTTTTGCATTGGTGTCAGTTTGTGTCAGTTAAAAGTTTTAGGGCAGTTAGGTTAGCCCCCTTTAGGTCTAGGGTACCCCCCTTAGGTCCAGGGTACCCCCCTAACCCCCCCTAATAAAAGTTAACCCCTTGATTACCCCCCGTCACCAGTGTCGCTAAGCGATCGTTTTTCTGATCGCTGTATTAGTGACACAGGTGACGCTAGTTTAGGGAGGTAAGTATATAGGTTCGCTGTCAGTGTTTTATAGCGACAGGGACCCCCATATACTACCTGCTAAAGGTTTTAACCCCCTGATTGCCCCCTAGTTAACCCTTTCACCAGCGATCACCGTATAAGTGTTACGGGTGACGCTGGTTAGATAGTTTGTTTTTTGTAGTTTATTACAGTTTATTACAGTTTATTATAGTTTTAGGGCACCCGCCGTTTATTACCCTATAAAGGTTTAACCCCCTAATTGCCCGGCGGTGATAGATTTATAGTTTTTAGGATCTGATAAGGTCTGCGTCGCCCCAGGCAGTGTCAGGTTAGCGCCAGTACAGCTAAAACCCACGCACGCAGCATACACCTCCCTTAGTGCTATAGTATCTGAACGGATCGATATCTGATCCGATCAGATCTATACTCCCCAGCAGTTTAGGGTTCCCTGAAACGCAGTGTTAGCGGGATCAGCCCAGATACCTGCTAGCACCTGCGTTTTGCTCCTCGGCCCAGCCCTGCCCAGCCCACCCAAGTGCAGTATCGATCGATTACTGACACTTACAAAACACTAAGCACACATAACTGCAGCGGTCGCAGAGTCAGGCCTGATCCCTGCGATCGCTAACAGTTTTTTGGTAGCGTTTTGATACAGTCGCCAACAGTCAGGAGCTTTTTTGCCTGTGAGTCTCACTAGTGTACCCCTAAATTTAGAGGCCAAAATGGCAAATCCAAGGTACACTAGTGAAGAGGCCTACAGGATTCTGAGCATGACAGATAGTGAAGAGGAAGTCACTCATCTGTCAAGTTCAGGCTCAGAATACGAACCTGTAGAGGACAGCGGCTCCATGACAGATAGCTCTGACGACAGAGTTGTGGTCCCTGCTAGGGTCAGGCGTACCAGACCCCAATCTTTCTCTGTCCTTGAAGTGCAAGAACCGCAGGGCTCTCGTATGGAGCAGAGCAGTACTAGCGCCGCTACTCCTTCTGGTGAACTGGCAAGCACCAGCGGCCTAGTACACCCTGGTCGTACATCCAGCACTGCAGTATCACGTGGTGACGTGGCGAGTCCCATAAGTGCAGTTCAAGCTGGCGAGGTGGCAAGCACTAGTAGTGTCCCGCTGCCACCAAGAAGACAAAGACAGGCCCGTCGTGCCCATAGTGCCCTTCCTGCTGCATTGGCCAATCCGAATTGGGAACCTTCCACTTCTGCAGCACCCGTACTTCCCCCTTTCACTGGCCAACCCGGAATTCAGGTGGAAACAGTTGACTTTATGCCACTGGATTTTTATTCACTGTTTTTCACCGAAGATCTCTATAGATCTATTGTGGACCAAAGCAATTTGTACGCTGGTCAACACATCGCCACTATGCCCCAGTCCACCCTTGCCAGAGATTGGAGACCAATTACGGTCTCCGAATTTAAGACCTTTCTGGGCCTTTCCCTCCTCATGGGGTTGAATAAAAAGAGTAAGTTGCGGTCATATTGGTCCACTGACCCAATTTACCATTCATCCTTGTTCTCTGCTTCCATGGCCAGGGCACGATACGAGCAGATTTTGCGGTTCATGCACTTCAACGACAATGAACTCTGTCGTCCTCGTGGAGACCCTGCATACGATCGGCTCTACAAAATTCGGCCCCTCGTAAACCACTTCAACCAACGTTTTGCAGACTTGTTTACCCCCCATCAAGTTGTCTGCGTTGATGAGTCCCTGATTAAGTTTTCTGGCCGCTTGTCATTCAAACAGTACCTTCCCAGCAAGCGTGCCAGATACGGGGTCAAGATGTATAAGCTCTGTGACAGGGCCACAGGCTATACATATAGATTTATGGTTTACGAGGGAAGAGATAGTCACGTAGAGCCGACAAACTGCCCTGACTACATAGGAAGCGCTGGCAAGATAGTGTGGGACTTGGTGTCACCCTTATTCGGAAAGGGGTACCACTTGTACGTGGACAATTATTATACGAGCGTGCCACTTTTTAGTCACTTGTTTGATCAGCAGATTGGAGCATGTGGCACCGTGCGACCTAATCGCCGGGGCTTTCCCCAGCGGCTTGTAGATTCCCGTCTTAGGCTGGGGGAGAGAGCCTGCTTGAAGTATAATAATTTGCTCGCTATGAAGTGGAGGGATAAGAAGAATGTTTTCGTTCTCACCTCCCTTCATGCAGACACGACGACCCAAATTTCTACGGCGACTGGTGTTGTGGAGAAACCCCTCTGTGTCCACGAATACAACCTTAATATGGGAGGGGTGGACCTCAACGACCAGTTGTTGGCGCCGTACTTAGTTGCCCGTAAGGCCAGACGCTGGTACAAAAAAGTGTCTGTATACTTATTTCAATTGGCTTTGCTGAACGCTCATGTGCTATACAGAGCTTCAGGACGGACTGGATCCTTCCTTAAATTCCAGGAAGAGATCGTCAGAGCCCTTCTGTTTCCAGACGGTGCTCTACCTCACCTTCCCCAACCAAATGCAGTAAGCCGGCTGCATGAGCGGCATTTTATTTATGCCATCCCGAGTACCCCTACCCAACGAGCCCCCCAAAAAAGATGTCGTGTCTGCAGCAAGCGCGGATTTAGGCGTGACACCCGGACTTATTGTCCCTCCTGTCCTGGCAATCCTGGTCTTTGCATGGGTGAATGCTTTGAACGCTACCATACATTAGTTGAGTATTAGCGTAGGGTTCAGCACTGCACAGACTAGGCACACTAACACAGGGTCTCCCAAGATGCCATTGCATTTTGAGAGACCCAAACCTGGAACAAAAGTTACAAAAGTTAAAAGTTACTAAAAAAAAGTGTAAAAAAATAAAATTAAAAAAAATTAAAAAAAATAAAAACACAAAAAAAAATATAAAATAAAAAAACCAAAAATAGTTGTTGTTTTATTGTTCTCTCTCTCTCTATTCTCTCTCTATTGTTCTTCTCTTTTTTACTCTATTCTATTCTGCAATGTTTTATTGTTATTATGTTTTACCATGTTTCCTTTTCAGATTTTTCATACTTTACCGTTTACTGTGTTTTGTTGGTAACCATTTTATTGTTTTCAGGTACGCCATTCAGTTGCAGCGCAGATTTATTTATCTTGACAGCAACAGCGTTTGCTCCCACGATATATAAAGCCGTGACTCCAACGCTGTCGGAGGTGATTTCACCACCACAGTTACATACTTCAGCATATATGCCGAAGCATGGGGGCAGAAGTGGGTGGAGGAGCGATTTGCTCCTGCCTTTTGCGGGAGGATGCCCCCATGCTTCGGCATATATATATTTTAGGCACAGGTTGCGTTAAATGTTTTATTTTTTACTATTTTTTTTTTTTGTATTTGCTTTGCAGGTATGGTAAGTCTTACTGTTATACTGTAATGTTGCTTTGTTTTATTGTTAACCATCATTTGCTTAGCAGGTACGCCATTCAGTTGCAGCGTGGATTTATTTATCTTGACAGCAACAGCGTTTGCTCCCACGATATATAAAGCCGTGACTCCAACGCTGTCGGAGGTGATTTCACCACCACAGTTACATACTTCAGCATATATGCCGAAGCGTGGGGGCAGAAGTGGGTGGAGGAGCGATTTGCTCCTGCCTTTTGCGGGAGGATGCCCCCATGCTTCGGCATATATATATTTTAGGCACAGGTTGCGTTAAATGTTTTATTTTTTACTATTTTTTTTTTTGTATTTGCTTTGCAGGTATGGTAAGTCTTACTGTTATACTGTAATGTTGCTTTGTTTTATTGTTAACCATCATTTGCTTAGCAGGTACGCCATTCAGTTGCAGCGCGGATTTATTTATCTTGACAGCAACAGCGTTTGCTCCCACGATATATAAAGCCGTGACTCCAACGCTGTCGGAGGTGATTTCACCACCACAGTTACATACTTCAGCATATATGCCGAAGCGTGGGGGCAGTAGTGGGTGGAGGAGCGATTTGCTCCTGCCTTTTGCGGGAGGATGCCCCCATGCTTCGGCATATATAAATGGTGCATGTATGCCCATCATTAGAAGTGGGTGGATGAAGGGAGGTATTCTAATGGTGGGCATACCCACCGATCAATATCTTTTTTTCGTTCAGCCCACAGGCTGCATGAAAAAAAAGTTTACAATATATGCCTAACAAGGACCAGCAACGTACTGGTATGTTGCTGGACTTTGAGTGGTTATACCAGAATGATGCCTGCAGGTTTAGGTATCATCTTGGTATCATTCTTTTCAGCCAGCGGTCGGCTTTCATGTAAAAGCAATCCTAGCGGCTAATTAGCCTCTAGACTGCTTTTGCAAGCAGTGGGAGGGAATGCCCCCCCCTCCCCCACCGTCTTCCGTGTTTTTCTCTGGCTTTCCTGTCCCAACAGGGAACCTGAGAATGCAGCCGGTGATTCAGCCAGCTGGCCACAGAGCTGATCGGAGACCAGAATGGCTCCAAACATCTCTATGGCCTAAGAAACCGGAAGCTACGAGCATTTCATGACTTAGATTTCGCCGAATGTAAACAGCGCCATTGGGAAATTGGGAAAGCATTTTATCACACCGATCTTGGTGTGGTCAGATGCTTTGAGGGCAGAGGAGAGATCTAGGGTCTAATAGAGCCCAATTTTTTAAAAAAAGAGTACCTGTCACTACCTATTGCTATCATAGGGGATATTTACATTCCCTGAGATAACAATAAAATTAATTAAAAAAAAATAAAAATGAAAGGAACAGTTTAAAAATAAGATAAAAAAGCAAAAAAATAATAAAGAAAAAAAAAAAAAAAAAAAAAAGCACCCCTGTCCCCCCCTGCTCTCGCGCAAAGGCGAACGCAAGCGTCGGTCTGGCGTCAAATGTAAACAGCAATTGCACCATGCATGTGAGGTATCACCGCGAAGGACAGAACGAGGGCAGTAATTTTAGCAGTAGACCTCCTCTGTAAATCTAAAGTGGTAACCTGTAAAGGCTTTTAAAGGCTTTTAAAAATGTATTTATTTTGTCGCCGCTGCGCGTTTGTGCGCAATTTTAAAGCATGTCATGTTTGGTATCCATGTACTCGGCCTAAGATCATCTTTTTTATTTCATCAAACATTTGGGCAATATAGTGTGTTTTAGTGCATTAAAATTTTAAAAAGTGTGTTTTTTCCCCCAAAAATGCGTTTGAAAAATCGCTGCGCAAATACTGTGTGAAAAAAAAATATGAAACACCCACCATTTTAATCTGTAGGGCATTTGCTTTAAAAAAATATATAATGTTTGGGGGTTCAAAGTAATTTTCTTGCAAAAAAAAATTATTTTTTTATGTAAACAATAAGTGTCAGAAAGGGCTTTGTCTTCAAGTGGTTAGAAGAGTGGGTGATGTGTGACATAAGCTTCTAGATGTTGTGCATAAAATGCCAGGACAGTTCAAAACCCCCCCAAATGACCCCATTTTGGAAAGTAGACACCCCAAGCTATTTGCTGAGAGGCATGTCGAGTCCATGGAATATTTTATATTGTGACACAAGTTGCGGGAAAGAGACAAATCTTTTTTTTTTTTTTTTTTTTTTTGCACAAAGATGTCACTAAATGATATATTGCTCAAACATGCCATGGGAATATGTGAAATTATACCCCAAAATACATTCTGTTGCTTCTCCTGAGTATGGGGATACCACATGTGTGGGACTTTTTGGGAGCCTAGCCGCGCACGGGACCCCGAAAAACAAGCCCCGCCTTCAGGCTTTCTAAGGGCGTAAATTTTTGATTTCACTCTTCACTGCCTAGCACAGTTTCGGAGGCCACGGAATGCCCAGATGGCACAACCCCCCCCCAAATGACCCCATTTTGGAAAATAGACACCCCAAGCTATTTGCTGAGAGGTATAGTGAGTATTTTGCAGACCTCACTTTTTGTCACAAACTTTCGAAAATTGAAAAAAGAAAAAAAAAATACATTTTTCTTGTCTTTCTTCATTTTCAAAAACAAATGAGAGCTGCAAAATACTCACCATGCCTCTCAGCAAATAGCTTGGGGTGTCTACTTTCCAAAATGGGGTCATTTGGGGGGGGGTTTTGCCATCTTGGCATTTTATGGCCTTCAAAACTGTGATAGGCAGTGAGGAGTGGAATCACAACTTAACGCCCTTAGAAATCCTGAAGCCGGTGCTTGGTTTTCGGGGCCCCGTATGCGGCTAGGCTCCCAAAAAGTCCCACACATGTGGTATCCCCATACTCAGGAGAAGCAGCAGAATATATTTTGGGGTGTAATTCCACATATGCCCATGGCATGTTTGAGCAATATATCATTTAGTGACAACTTTGTGCAAAAAAAAAAAAAAAAAAAAAAAAAATTGTCACTTTCCCGCAACTTGTGTCAAAAAATAAAATATTCCATGGACTCAACATGCCTCTCAGCAAATAGTTTGGGGTGTCTACTTTCCAAAATGGGGTCATTTGGGGGGGTTTTGTGCCATCTTGGCATTTTATGGCCTTCAAAACTGTGATAGGTAGTGAGGAGTCAAATCACAACATTATGCCCTTGGAAATCCTGAAGGCGGTGCTTGGTTTTCGGGGCCCCGTATGCGGCTAGGCTCCCAAAAAGTCCCACACATGTGGTATCCCCATACTCAGGAGAAGCAGCTAAATGTATTTTGGGGTGCAATTCCACATATGCCCATGGCCTGTGTGAGAAATATATCATTTAGTGACAACTTTGTGCAAAAAAAAAAAAAATTGTCACTTTCCCGCAACTTGTGTCAAAAAAGAAAGTATTCCATGGACTCAACATGCCTCTCAGCAAATAGCTTGGAGTGTCTACTTTCCAAAATGGGGTCATTTGGGGGGGTTTTGTGCCATCTGGGCATTTTATGGCCTTCAAAACTGTGATAGGTAGTGAGGAATGAAATCAAAAATTTATGCCCTTAGAAATCCTGAAGGCGGTGATTGGTTTTCGGGGCCCCGTACGCGGCTAGGCTCCCAAAAAGTCCTAAACATGTGGTATCCCCATACTCAGGAGAAGCAGCAGAATGTATTTTGGGGTGTAATTCCACATATGCCCATGGCATGTTTGAGCAATATATCATTTAGTGACAACTTTGTGCAAAAAAAAAAAAAAAAAAAAAAAAAGTGTTACTTTCCCGCTACTTGTGTCAAAATATAAAATATTCCATGGACTCAACATGCCTCTCAGCAAATAGTTTGGGGTGTCTACTTTCCAAAATGGGGTCATTTGGGGGGGTTTTGTGCCATCTTGGCATTTTATGCCCTTCAAAACTGTGATAGGTAGTGAGGAGTCAAATCACAACATTATGCTCTTAGAAATCCTGAAGGCGGTGCTTGGTTTTCGGGGCCCCGTATGCGGCTAGGCTCCCAAAAAGTCCCACACATGTGGTATCCCCATACTCAGGAGAAGCAGCTAAATGTATTTTGGGGTGCAATTCCACATAAGCCCATGGCCTGTGTGAGAAATATATCATTTAGTGACAACTTTGTGCAAAAAAAAAAAAAATCGTCACTTTCCCGCAACTTGTGTCAAAAAAGAAAGTATTCCATGGACTCAACATGCCTCTCAGCAAATAGCTTGGAGTGTCTACTTTCCAAAATGGGGTCATTTGGGGGGGTTTTGTGCCATCTGGGCATTTTATGGCCTTCAAAACTGTGATAGGTAGTGAGGAATGAAATCAAAAATTTATGCCCTTAGAAATCCTGAAGGCGGTGATTGGTTTTCGGGGCCCCGTACGTGGCTAGGCTCCCAAAAAGTCCCACACATGTGGTATCCCCATACTCAGGAGAAGCAGCTGAATGTATTTTGGGGTGCAATTCCACATAGGCCCATGGCCTGTGTGAGCAATATATCATTTAGTGACAACTTTTTGTAAATATTTTTTTTTTTTTTTTTTTTTGTCATTATTCAATCACTTGGGACAAAAAAAATAAATATTCAATGGGTTCTACATGCCTCTCAGCAATTTCCTTGGGGTGTCTACTTTCCAAAATGGGGTCATTTGGGGGGGTTTTGTACTGCCCTGCCATTTTAGCACCTCATGAAATGACATAGGCAGTCATAAACTAAAAGCTGTGTAAATTCCAGAAAATGTACCCTAGTTTGTAGACGCTATAACTTTTGCGCAAACCAATAAATATACGCTTATTAACTTTTTTTTTACCAAAGACATGTGGCCGAATAAATTTTGGCCTAAATGTATGACTAAAATTGAGTTTATTGGATTTTTTTTATAACAAAAAGTAGAAAATATCATTTTTTTTCAAAATTTTCGGTCTTTTTCCGTTTATAGCGCAAAAAATAAAAACGGCAGAGGTGATCAAATACCATCAAAAGAAAGCTCTATTTGTGGGAAGAAAAGGACGCAAATTTCGTTTGGGTACAGCATTGCATGACCGCGCAATTAGCAGTTAAAGCGACGCAGTGCCAAATTGGAAAAAGACCTCTGGTCCTTAGGCAGCATAATGGTCCGGGGCTCAAGTGGTTAAATGATGTCGGTAACATCTCCCCTGAAACACTGTGGGCAGCCCACAAGGCCTCGGTCCGTGACGAGCTCATCAGACTAGCCACTAAAGTTAAAAAGGAAAGGCTGATAGACATTCTTAGACTGGAACAAAAATTTATAGCTTTAAAAATTGAACACAAAAAATCCCCGTCTAAAGACCTTAATGATCAATTAGACACGGTTAGATTGGAACTCAACCTAGCCTTAACGGCAAAAGCTGAAAAACATATTAGATGGAGGGGTGCTAAATTTTACTGCCACAAGGACAGAGTCGGGACAATGCTAGCCGCGAAACTCTCCCCCAAGTTCCAATCTCGCACTTTCCCTAAAGTGCGCATTGCGGGTCAACCTCCCACGGCCAATCCATCCAAAATCATGTCAGCTTTCCATGAATTTTACTCAGGCTTATACAAAGCCACGCAAACACAGAGCGACAGTTCGACCATCTCCTTCCTCGAGAATATTACACTGCCATCTCTTTCTAAAGACCATAGAGACCTGATGGAGGAACCCTTCTCCTCAGACGAGATAAAGGAAGTTATCAAAAACCTCAAGACAGGCTCGGCCCCAGGGCCGGACGGCTTGTCAGTCCCTTACTACAAAAAGTTCGGGGAAATACTGGCCCCACACATGACTAAATTTTTCAACTCAAAGAGAACGGGTTCCCCATTGGACCCCCACCTGAATACGGCTTTCATAACAGTAATCCCCAAACCTAATAAAAACCACGAAGAAGTAGAGAACTATAGGCCCATTTCCCTTATCAATAACGACCTCAAAATACTCACTAAAATTTTAGCCAACCGACTAGCCTCTTTTATCAAGCAGTACGTCCACAAAGACCAGGTAGGCTTCATCCCAGGGAGGCAGGGTCCAGATCAAATTAGGAGAGCGGTGGACATTGTCTCCATTCTCCAATCAAATTGGGATGGGGGCCCTAAACAAGCAGGTATGTTGCTGTCATTAGATTTACATAAGGCCTTCGACTCGATCGAATGGCCTTATCTCTTCTCCCTCCTGGAGAGATGGGGGTTCGGGGCTAGCTTCCTAGGGGTACTACGATCCCTTTACTCAAACCCGGCAGCAATAATCCGACTGCAGGGACAATACTCCAAACCCCTTCAAATAGCGAGGGGGACGAGACAGGGCTGCCCTCTCTCCCCTCTCATTTTCGCTATGGCTATCGAAACACTGGCAATTGCGATTAGATCAAACCCCAATATTCACGGCGTATCCTGTGGGGAACAAGTCCACAAGTGTGGGCTCTTCGCCGATGATATGCTCCTTTTCATAACGTCCCCTATCACTTCACTACCTAACCTATGTAAATTATTGAAAGACTTCTCTAGCACCTCAGGCCTCAAGGTGAACTATTCTAAGTCTTCAGCTTTAAATATCTCCCTGCAGTCGGATACGGTATCCGCTCTACAAAACTCCTTTGATTTTAAATGGAATGACCAATGGATAGATTATTTAGGAATCAAACTTCCAGCCAGGACAGAACAACTGTACCCTCTAAACTTTCCGCCAATGTACCGGAAACTTACAGCGGATCTGGGAGCTTGGTCCAAGGGTGAGATTTCCTGGCTGGGCAGAGTTCATGCAGTGAAGATGACTCTCCTGCCCAGACTACTATACCTTTTCAGGGCCATCCCGATAAATATAAACAAAGAACACCTCTCCAATTTTCAAAAAAAGATCACCAAATTTATCTGGGGGAGCAGAGGACATAGATTTCAGCAAAAAACCCTATTCCTTCCAAGAGACCAGGGTGGCATGGGGGCTCCTCAGCTTCACTGGTACTTTCAAGCGGCCAGGCTGGCCCAACTGTCCACGGTTTACTCCAAGGCAGAGAAGCCAGATTGGATTCAGATAGAGAGACAGGCTGTCCCCACATACACCCTGGACTATCTCCTCTGGACTCCTCACAAACAGAGACCCCCAATTCTTTCCCCATCCTTATCCCAATCATTTCACATATGGGACAATCTAAGGAAAAATTCAGCCTTAATCTCAAGATGTCTTCCCCTAGCGCACATCTTCAATAACCCTGACTTTCCCCCTGGGTTGGATATTAGGGCTTTTCGTTGGTGGTTGGACAAGGGACTGTATCGAATCGGACATTTTTTCACAAATGAGGGTCCTATTTCCTTGGAGCAAGGTGTAAGGCAACTGGAAATTCCGAACTCTGAGCACTTCAGATTCAACCAAATAAGACATTTCCTCTGTCAATGTTGGAGAGGAGGTATCCCCTCACACAACGCCTTTACGCCATACGAATTATGGTGTGGTCGCTCCTTTGAACAGAGGGGGGGGATTTCCGTCATCTATCAGTCACTAGCCTTGCACCCCCAAAAAACCCCCTACATGCTTGACTGGGAGAGGGATCTAGCCTTTGAATGGGAGATCTCCAAATGGAGACGCTCCTTTGACAGAGCCTTTAAAGGCATCAAAAACATCTCCTTAATTGAAGGAGGTGTTAAGGTTATGACAAGGAGGTACCTCACGCCTGTCAAGCTCTCCAGAATGTTCCCATCAGCTGACCCCAAGTGCTTTCGAGGGTGCCAGCTGGTAGGCACAATGGCCCATATCTGGTGGGAATGTCCCAGACTAAGGCCCTACTGGAATAAAATATTCTCCCTGATGAGGAAAACGACTCAGACCCAAATCCTGAAATCCCCGACCATAGCTCTTCTTAATGATAACTTTCCCAGGATGCCGAAGAGCTCACGTAAACTGACACACTTCATCCTCTTAGGTGCAAAACTCACCATTGCTAAGGCCTGGAAACAGCCCAAAGTCTCGGTGAAAGCGACAATCCACAAAATCTCATGGATCATGGCCCAAGAGAAACTGGCCAGCATCTTAGATGATAAAACTAAGCAATTTGAAGCCATCTGGGAGCCCTGGGCAAGGTTCGTCGGCATTTCTCTCATTCCGGGAGTCCCACCCAAAAATTAAAAGGGGCCAACTTACGAGGCGGGGGCCCCTCCGGACGGACAGCTAACCACCCTTTCTCTCTTCTCCTTTCTCCTCTTTCCCCTCTCTGTTTTTATAGTTGTTTTTTTTTTTGTTGATCGTGTCCCTCTGCTGGGGGAAACTAGGACAGAACAGCGGGTAATGGCTGTATTGGGCTTTTCTCACCAGAATTCCTTCATTTTGAGACAAACACTACCCTTTTCGTAGCATGTTTCTATCTGATATGTTGTAATCCCCAGTAATTATATTGTTTAGATCCCCGAGACCCTAGGGTCCTAGACCAATCCCAGGTTAGGAGAGGAGGGGGGCTCACGCTGTGCACAGCATGAGCCCGTTAGGGGTGCCGGCGTGATCCCCTAATGCCTCTCTAGTTGTCAGACAATCCCCTTAGGGATCTTTTTCTATGTTTACACAAGCCACAAGGTTCCAAACATAGGTTCTTATACGCCATAGTCAATTATATTTAATGTGCCTTATAAATGCTAACGCTCCAGTCCCAGCAGGTGTTTCTTATGTATCAGCGGATTTTGCATGACATGTGATTTCAAACCCTGTACTTTCTTGTGTTTTTTTTTTTTATTATATTCTTTTGCTTTTGTACAAAACCAATAAAAGATTTTTGAAAGAAAAAATTGTCCTGCAAGACATTAAGGAACTGGCGAGCCTTAAATGAATGTGCGGTTCCCTCCGCCCAGTCTATGTCTGGATAATTAAAATCCCCCATTATGATAACATTATCCCATTATGATAACTTGTACGTGGACAATTATTACACGAGCGTGCCACTTTTTAGTCACTTGTTTGATCATCAGATTGGAGCATGTGGCACCATGCGATCTTATCGCTGGGGCTTTCCCCAGAGGCTTGTAGATTCCCGTCTTAGGCTGGGGGAGAGAGCCTGCTTGAAGTGCAATAACTTGCTCGCTATGAAGTGGAGGGATAATAACGTTTTTGTTCTTAACTCCCTTCACACGACTGTCCAAATTACTACGGCGATTGGTGTTGTGGAGAAACCCCTCTATGTCCACGAATATAACCAAAATATGGGAGGGGTTGACCTCAACCACCAGTTGTTGGCGCCGTACCTAGTTGCCCGTAAGGCCAGACGCTGGTATAAAAAAGTGTCTGTATACTTATTTCAATTGGCTTTGCTGAACGCTCATGTGCTATACAGAGCTTCAAGACAGACTGGATCCTTCCTTAAATTCCAGGAATAGATTGTCAGAGCCCTTCTGTTTCTACCTCATCTTCCCCAGCCAAATGCAGTAAGCCGGCTGCATGAGAGGCATTTTCCTTATGTCCTCCCGAGTACCCCTACCCAAAGAGCCCCCCATAGAAAATGTCGTGTCTGTAGAAAGTGCGGATATAGACGTGACACCAGCTATTATTGTCCCTCCTGTCCTGACAATCCTGGTCTTTGTATTGGTGAATCTTTTGAGCACTACCATACACTTTAGCGTAGGGTACAGCATTGCACAGACTAGGCACACTTACACAGGGTCTCCCAAGATGCCATCGCATTTTGAGAGACCCGAACCTGGAACCGGTTACAGTTACAAAAGTTACAATTACAAAAAAAAGTGTAAAAAAAAAATAAAAATAAAAAAAACAAAAATAGTTGTCGTTTTATTGTTCTCTCTCTCTCTCTCTCTATTCTCTCTCTCTATTGTTCTGCTCTTTTTTACGGTATTCTATTATGCAATTTTTTTTGTTTTCAGGTACACCATTCAGCTGCAGCGCAGGATTTGTTTATCTTGACAGCAACAGCATTTGCTCCCACGATACATAAAGCCGTGACTCCAGCGCTGTCGGAGGTGATTTCACCACCACAGTTAAAAAAAAGAGCATATATGCCGAAGCATGGGGGCAGCAGGGGCGGAGAAGCGATTTGCTCCTACCTTTTGCGGGTGGATGCCCCCATGCTTCGGCATATATATATTTTAGGCACAGGTTGCGTTAAAAAATGTTTCATTTTTTACTGTTTTTTTGTATTTGTTTTGCAGGTATGGTAGGTCTTACTGTTATACTGTAATGTTACTTTGTTTTATTGTTAACCATCATTTGCTTAGCAGGTACGCCATTCAGTTGCAGCGCAGATTTATTTATCTTGACAGCAACAGCGTTTGATCCCACGATACATAAAGCCGTGACTCCAGCGCTGTAGGGGGTGATTTCACCACCACAGTTAAAAAAAAGAGCATATATGCCGAAGCATGGGGACAGCAGTGGGCAGAGGGCGGATTTTCTCCTAACTTTTGGGGCGGATGCCCCCATGCTTCAGCATATATAAATGGTGCATGTATGCCCATCATTAGAAGTGGGTGGATGAAGGGAGGTATTCTAATGGTGGGCATACCCACCGATCAATATCTTTTTTTTGTTCAGCCCACAGGCTGCATGAAAAAAAAGATTACAATATATGCCCAACAAGGACCAGCAACGTACTGCTATATTGCTGGACTTTGAGTGGTTATACCAGAATGATGCCTGCAGGTTTAGGTATCATCTTGGTATCATTCTTTTCAGCCAGCGGTCGGCTTTCATGTAAAAGCAATCCTAGCGGCTAATTAGTCTCTAGGGAATGTCCCTCCCCCCCCCCCCCCCCACCACTTTCCATGTTTTTCTCTGGCTCTCCTGTCCCAACAGGGAACCCGAGAATGCAGCCGGTGATTCGGCCAGCTGACCATAGAGCTGATCAGAGACCAGAATGGCTCCAATCATCTCTATGGCCTAAGAAACCAGGAGCTACGAGCATTTCTAAACTTAGATTTCGCCGGATGTAAACGGCGCCATTGGGAAATTGGGAAAGCATTTTATCACACCGATCTTGGTGTGGTCAGATGCTTTGAGGGCAGAGGAGAGATCTAATTTTTTCAAAAAAAAGTACCTGTCACTACCTATTGCTATCATAGGGGATATTTACATTCCCTGAGATAACAATAAAAAAAATGAAAGGAACAGTTTAAAAATAAGATTAAAAAAAAGCAAAAAAATAATAAAGGAAAAAAAAAAAAGCAAATGTAAACAGCAATTGCACCATGCATGTGAAGTATCACCATCGAAGGTCAAATCGAGGGCAGTAATTTTAGCAGTAGACCTCCTCTGTAAATCTGAAGTGGTAACCGGTAAAGGCTTTTAAAGATGTATGTAGTTTGTCGCCACTGCACGTTTGTGCGCAATTTTAAAGCATGTCGTGTTTGGTATCCATGTACTCAGCCTAAGATCATCTTTTTTACCTCATAAACATTTGGGCAATATAGTGTGTTTTACTGCATTAAAATAAAAAAAAGTGTGTTTTTTCCCCAAAAAATGCATTTGAAAAATCGCTGCGCAAATACTGTGTGTAAAAAACAAATGAAACACCCACCATTTTAATCTGTAGGGCCTTTGCTTTAAAAAAAATATATAATGTTTGGGGGTTCAAAGTAATTTTCTTGCAAAAAAAATAAAAATTTTCATGTAAACAAAAAGTGTCAGAAAGGGCTTTGTCTTCAAGTGGTTAGAAGAGTGGGTGATGTGTGACATAAGCTTCTAAATGTTGTGCATAAAATGCCAGGACAGTTCAAACCCCCCCCAAATGACCCCATTTTGGAAAGTAGACACCCCAAGCTATTTGCTGAGAGGCATGTCGAGTCCATGGAATATTTTATATTGTGACATAAGTTGCGGGAAAGAGACAATTTTTTGTTTTTGCACAAAGTTGTCACTAAGTGATATATTGCTCAAACATGCCATGGGAATATGTGAAATTACACCCCAAAATACATTCTGTTGCTTCTCTTGAGTACAGGGATACCACATGTGTGAGACTTTTTGGGAGCCTAGCAGCGTACGGGACCCCGAAAACCAAGCACCACCTTCAGGGTTTCTAAGGGTGTAAATTTTTGATTTCACTCTTCACTGCCTTCACAGTTTCGGAGGTCATGGAATGCCCAGATGGCACAACCCCCCCCCCCCAAATGACCCCATTTTGGAAAGTAGACACCCCAAGCTATTTGCTGAGAGGTATGGTGAGTATTTTGCAGACCTCGCTTTTTGTCACAAAGTTTTGAAAATTGAAAAAAGAAAAAAAAATACATTTTTCTTTTCTCTCTTCATTTTCAAAAACAAATGAGAGCTGCAAAAATCACTTGGGACAAAAAAATTAAATATTCAATGGGCTCAACATGCCTCTCAGCAATTTCCTTGGGGTGTCTACTTTCCAAAATGGGGTCATTGGGGGGGGGGGGGTTGTACTGCCCAGCCATTTTAGCACCTCAAGAAATGCTAAAAAAAAAAAAAAAAAATGCTAAACTGAAAGCTGTGTAAATTCAATTTCAGAAAATGTACCCTAGTTTGTAGATGCTATAACTTTTGCGCAAACCAATAAACATGTGCTTACCAACTTTTTTTTTACCGAAGACATGTGGCTGAATACATTTTGGCCTAAATGTATGACAAAAATTGGGTTTATTGGATTTTTTTTTTATAACAAAAAGTAGAAAATATCCTTTTTTTTTCCCCCAAAATTTTCGGTCTTTTTCCGTTTATAGCGCAAAACATAAAAACCGCAGAGGTGATCAAATACCATCAAAATAAAGCTCTATTTGTGGGAAGAAAAGGACGCAAATTTTGTTTGGGCACAGCATTGCACGACCGCGCAATTAGCAGTTAAAGCGACGCAGTGCCAAATTGTAAAAAGTGCTCTGGTCAGGAAGGGGGTAAAACCTTCCGGGGCTGAAGTGGTTAATATCTATCTTAAATTACATTGCTGGTTGCATATTTGCACTTAAAACTGTAATTTTGTAACTTTTGAAAATACCACTTATTTTTATTAAATTATTATACACGTAAAAAACATTACATTACATTTCAAATCATTTCCTTTCAAAACCATACAAATATATATAGGCATATACAAAACATTCAAAACATACAATACAATCAACATTACATAAACCTGGATCTATCAAAAAATCTAATTTGTGAAGAGTGCCCTAGTTATAACATAAAATTCTCTTAGAGACATTCCTTCTTATTTACATAAAACATGACAATTCCCATCCCTTTCTATTGATTTCTGAAGAGGAGAAATTCTCAACTTTTTGCCTCCTGTTGGAGATTCCACCTTAAAAGTGCCCGTTTCCGTGAGAAAAAGAGAGGAAGAAAAAAAAAAAAAAACACCCATAATTCCCTCGTCCATCATCTATAGTGTTTAATTCTCTCAGTGACTTATTTCTTATATAAATAAACTGTTTCCAAACCCTTTTTATTAAGTTATAAGGAGGAGAAATTCTCAAATTTTGTTTCCATAGAGAATTTCTCCAATAGGTGTGCCTAATTACTGTGTACCAAAAAAAAAAAGGGGAAATAAAAAGGGGAGGGAGGGGAGAGAGGGGGTCATAGGTGGGGAGCAACGGAATATCTAGTTACTTCCCATATAGTTCACATAAACCTGAGTTTGTCTAAATTCCAACCAGCTCTTCCAGGTCCTAACACATTTTGTCTCCAAGTCCATTTCCAAATGTATTACTTCTTCCATTAACCTAATTTTATCCACCTCCCTAAACCAATCCTTTATCGTTGGAATTATATTTGATTTCCATTGTTTCGGGATTAATGCCTTTGCTGCATTCAGTAGGAATGGGATAATTGCTATTCTATATTTCTTTCTTGGCATCCCCGTTACATGGAACAAGCATTGCCAAGGATCAATACCAATTTCATGCCCACTGATCTTCTTTATCCAATCCATTACTTCCCTCCAGTAAGGTTGAATTAGGGGACACTGCCACCATATATGTGCATGCGTTCCATGCTCCCCACATCCCCTCCAACATAAAGGGGACAGGTCCAGGTTGATTTTATGCAATTTTATTGGGACGTAATACTACTTAATTAATAACTTCTAATATATTTACTTCATCCTTGTGTCCATTGAAGACGAGTGGACATAGTCACAAACTTTACTTCTCATTGTTTCGGACAATAGCTGATTAAGTTCCAGTTCCCACCCCTCCAAGAGACACAAGGATTCCACTTCTGAGGGCATCATCAACATCCTATATACACTGGAAATCCCCTGTCTATTCATTCCCCCTTGATCGACTAATCGTTCCCATGGATTTAGTTCACTGACTGAGCGGAGGGTTTTCGGAAGAGATTCTACAAAATGTTGAAGTTGTCTATATCTCCATGTATCCCATGATGTTACCCCATATCTTCCTTTGCAGATCCAATAGTGAACAAAGGACATTTCCCTTCAGGACATCTTTTAACCCCAGGTAATCCGAGGAAGTCCATTTTAAATACAATTTATTATCCTTGCCTGAAGGAAAATAATTGTTACCTGTCAACGGCATCAAAGGGCTATTATATTGACGTTGTGTATTTTTAAAAAGCTTATCCCATACTTTCAGTGTTTCTATGGTAATTGGAGCAATTTCTCTAGAGGAGCCTCTATATTGCCTTGGAATCCAAATAATCTGACTCAGAGCTGATTTACTCAGCTCTGCCTCTAATGACACCCATTTTCTATACAGAGAACTGTGCACCCAGTCCAAGACTCTCCGCAGTACTGCCGCTGCGTGATGTTTTTCAAAGTCTGGAAGGAATAATCCTCCCTTTTCTTTTGGTCTACTCAAAATTTTATAGGCAGTACGATTACCCCTATCATTCCATATAAACTTTTGCAGTATTAATCTAAAGGTTTTAAAATAAGCCACAGGGAAAATTTATCGGAAGACACTGAAAGATATACAGAGCTTTCGGGAGAGTCATCATTTTGAAACCAAGATAGTCTATGTACAGGGTATCCTCTCAAATCTTGTTTGATTTCATTCAATAAGGGCAAATAATTATCCTGGTATAGGCCCATTAATGTTGACAGAAACACTCCCAGGTATTTCAGACCCCTCTTCATCCATTTAAAAGGATACAGAAACACTTTTGAAAATACCAGTAAAAACTTGGCTGTGGCAGTAAATTTTGGATGTTGTGTCAGTAAATTTCAGTCTGGTAGGTTGGCAACACTTATAAATAAAATAAAGTCAGCGCAAAAAATCCAATATTTAAAAATACAAGCAGCTGAACACTGAAGGTAAACATAAAAAACTTCAAAGTACATAGGATGAATAAAGCAGTGCAGCGCTATACCCAGAAGTTCAAATATTAGTAATAAAAATCCCTTTAAATTTAAATCCAAAAGTTGATAGAGAAAAGGTCTCCTCTGTAGTGGTCTAAATGCTCATGACAGTCCATGCAGTGCTATACATCCGTGATTCCACCACCAGCTAGCCAAACCGCTCACCTCAGCATATGGACCCCTGAGCTAAGAGACAGGTCAAAACAGCATTAACCACTCTCAGTGGATAAAGATAGAGACTTGCATGGGCAGATGGTCACACGATATAAAGGCAGCACTCAGTAATTGGTGATCATGTTCACATGCAATAAAAATAAGAGTACATAGTGTGGCTAAGAAGATCACATTTATTAAAAGTCAAGTACTCACATACACAGCACTACACCCTAGTGCTGGGATAAAGGTAAAATGGCATCAAAGGATAACGTCAAGTAGTAATGGTGGCTGCAGTGATGTCCAAGGAACTGGTAGGTTGGCAACACTGACTGAGGCTTTTGTACAAAGTGGCATTGACAAAGTGGATTCTTGTTTTGGCACTCAAAGCCTAAATCCAGAAAAAAAAAATCTACCCCTGTGAGTAGAATTATAGGGGTCTAATAATGTTGAGTTTTATATATATATATATATATATATATATATATATATATATATATATATATATATATATATATATATATATATATATATATATATATTATATTTTATATATAGATATAGAAAATCAATTTAAGATTGGGTATTGCACTTGTTTTGTTTTTTCTTTTCTAGATGTTCTCCCTTTTTTTTTCTTCCTTTTTCGCTTGTGTTTCAATTCTTCAGAAAACGAAACGGTTGGATATGTGACGACACAAACTATTGATAAGAACCCAGAAAGCTGCTCAAAATAGGCCTTCGTAACAAAACCAGATACTGCTGAATTCTATTTTTTTGCCAGTCACATGATGTAACCACCCATTTAACTGTTCCCTTGCTACTAAGAAGATATGAATGCTGATTGGACTAAACTATACAATCACACCTATAACACGCCTAGTGCTTATGCATATTCATAAAGTATATATTGTTAAAAACTTGATGTTTTTAAGTCAGAGACACTTCCTTCTTCGTTCGGCCTGGTAGTGCTGAATATCGGTGTATGTTGTGTCTCTCCACTGCAATGAATAAAAAGCACCTACTTATCTTATGATCTGGACTCACTATCTCATCATCTAAATGTCTTGTTTAGAGATTCTAACCTGATTTAACACCTGAAAAGGCCCATAGCCTCCTCCCTGCAAGGTTTAAATGCAGGCATTATTAACCTCCTTTCCCTGAAGCTCCAGTCTGTGGGCAGCCCCTCAATGAAATCACATACAAAGCATGGCTATTAACCCTGTATGGTATGAGAAGGTGAATATGTCATCAAAGCTGACAGCAGCTTAGGTGGCTACAGGGGACCAGTCACACCGCTGGAGTGCAGAATAAAGTATTTCTCCCTATTCCGGCACTCCCAAGCGTAACAATCATTTAACCCTTGTAATGTGGGGGGTTGACACACTTTATTCAAGTGTAATTTTGATATTTTGTTATTGTAATTATGAATAAGTCTTTAGGATTTTTGAACTTTATTTGTGAATATGTTTTTGATACATTGGTACCTTGAAAGTTTCCTTTTATTTGAATGCTTTGCCTGTAGTTGTTTCTATTTAAGGACATGGGGACAGGGTCCTGCTATTTTATACCAGTCCAATAATATATGATTGGATTTTAGGCTTTAAGATGGGGTGTTAGACCAGGTCTTATACTGAGTGCTGAACACAGAGCACTGGATCTACCTCTGGTGCCTATTGGACTGCACAGTCATTTTGAGACACCCCACACAACTGCTGTGAGAAGAAAAAGGAGGTAAAAGTGAGGCTGTTAGTGCAATGTCTATATGACAAAACATCAATTTCTATGACTTCTATTGGCCTTTAGAACGTTAGTATTTTTTTTTTTTATGGGAGTTTACTAACAGGCAAGGTTTTTATTAGCATTGCACCGATACCGGTATTGGTGCCGATACTAAGCATCTGCATGAGTATTTGTACTCGTGCAAATGCTCCAAAACTAAAACCGATACCTTCAAGTCGCAGCACCTTTGGAAAAGGTCCCTGCCTGCACTACTTTTTTGTATTTTCATTGCAACTTGCATTGATTTGTTAAATGAAGTTGCAAGCCGCAATGAAATCGGAGGTCCAAATCGCACTGATCTGCAGCTTTGAAATCACGCTGAAGCAGCGCAATTTCAAAGCCGTGCTGATGGGAACCAGGGCTTAAAGTTCTTCATAATTATAAAGAAACAATAATAATTTTTCATTAGCCTAAAAAAACTGTCACAACACTAAACACTAAAAATAGGTATCGGCGAGTACTTGAGAAAAAGTATCGTACTTGGTCTTATAAAACTGGTATCAGTATATTCCTAGTTTTTATAACAGTAGAGACCATATTTATAAATGCCTGTCGCAGCAGTAGTATCGGAGCCATGCATGCACAGCTCAGACCACATTTACATCCCCTGTTTGCTGTTGTGAACTGACTCCCATGAGCATGCACAGAAGTGACGTCATCGCAGGTTCCAGGTGAAGGAAGGAATTCCAGATGAAGATAGAAGCCACCAAGACCTGCTGGAGTGGTGAGAGCGCAGCGCTTGAGGGCTGCGTTTTACAGGTAAGTTTGCCATAATGTGCTGATTACAATAAAAATACATAAATAAAGCGCTCACAAACAATCAAAGATGACAGGGATCAGCATGTATTGTAACGGTATCACTAGTTTGCGCTCCAGCTGACCAGAAATGACGTATCTCAAACACCACCCAACGCCGTTTCATCAGCCTATGTCTGACGTCCTCAGGGGTTAGCCTCCCTCAGGTAACCCCTGAGGATGTCAGGTGCAGGCTGATGAAACAACGTTGGGTGATGTTTGAAATATGTAATTTCTGGTCAGCTGGAACACAGGTGGAGTGCAAACCGGCGATTCCTATACAATACACGCTGATCCCTGTCTTCTTTGATGTAAGTGCAATACAACCTTCTTTTTTAAATAATTGATTTTAAATACTGCACCAAGAGTGTGTTCTTTCCTCTCCTTCTATATAACAATACTGGAGCATTTAATCTGCTAGGCAGACAGACACACAGAATGGATGACAGCAGCGGTTTGAATTAACTCCTGTGACCTCATGTATGACATCTTGTTTTTTTCCATATGCGTAATTTGACTCCCTGTAAAAGGGGTCAATTAAGTCTGGTGAGTGCATTGTGTCTGCATGCTGGTGGAGAGAAACCTTTCCTATACTCACTGAGTATGGTATTCACGTGTGGGATCTATACATGGACTTCACAATTCTTATGTATTTTCTATCATTTAAATGAAGATGTATTTATTCAAGATGGTGATATGTATTTTAGTAATATAGTGTGTGTGTGTGTATATATATATATATATATATATATATATATATATATAGCTACCTATGCGGGACATAACTTTGTGAGCTATACTTAAGCACGGATTTAGCATGAAATGCGTTATGCCCTGTACACACGATCAGAAATTCTGCCAGCAAAAGTTGGATGTGAGCTTTTGGTCAGAAATTCTGACCGTGTGTATGCTCAATCGGACTTTTGCTGGCAGAATTCCAGCCAGCAAAAGATTGAGAGCATGTTCTCTATTTTTCGGTCGTAAAAAAGCTCCTATCTGAAAATGCGTTTGTCTGTATGCAATTCGGACGCGCAAAAAATCATGCATGCTTGGAAACAATCGGAAGCATTGAACTTCATTATCTCGGCTCGTCGTAGTGTTGTACGTCACCGCATTCTTTAAGGTCGAAAGTTCAGAGAACTTTTGTGTGACCGTGTGTATGCAAGGCAAGCTTGAGCGGAATTCCGTCGGAAAAACCATCCAAGATTTTTCTGACGGAAATTCTGCTCGTGTGTACGTGGCATTAGTTGGTTATGCTATTCCCCTATTTTTGTATTGTGGAGTTATTAAAAAGTATTTTTTTTATTTGAATTTACTACAGCTTTATTATATACATTTATACATGAAATAAAGATTTCACCAGGATTTCATTGGTTTGTGGATTGTTGTGCTAGTTAATGAAGTGTATGATGTACTATATTCATAGTTCTTTGGTTTTTTTTGTCAGTAATGAGGAATCACCCAAGATGGAAAAAATTGTGGCTGTAAAGAGGATCTATGATCACAATTTGTTCATGAATTCCAACTTTAAATGTCACAGCTATAAAGACAAAGTCTTCTGTACCATGACTTTTATACAGTAGCGGTAGTCAGTTATTTAATGAACTGTGACAATGTCAGGTAAAGCATTACAGTACATCTGATGGAATAATGATATGACAACAGTGACAGGTTGACTTGTTTATCACTAATCAGGGCAAATGCAAAAATGCCTGAACACCATTCCATGCATGAGTGAGAAATCAGAGTCATCGTTCCAACATCTCATGTTTGTAAAGCTCTGATTGGACGGATGCCAAGCAGTTATCTACACTCCAGGAAGAAGTGAAATCCTATGGCAGAAAACAAAATCTTTCTTTCACGCTCAGTGGAATTAAAAAAATTATCAGGTGGCGGTGGAAAGGCACTAATGACAGGAGATCACATCTCCGCCTTGTGCTTTTTCTATCTAAAAATATATATATGTGTTTGGCTAAATCTCAAGCAGTATTAAATCCAAAAACAAACATTATAATACAGCTTACAAATTTTTAGATGTGATGGCTGCATTTGTTTTCTTTTTTAGGTTTTTTCTATTTTCATCTGGTGATACAGCCAGCAAGTCTGTTGTTTTTCACAAGCTCTCCAGCAGACTGTATCCATTTACATGGATGAGAGAAACCACTTAACACTGGCATGACTGATTAAAGTTGTGTCTCACTATTACAGGAGGTGTGTTACTGGCCAGATCACCAGGTGAAAAAAGCCAAAGAAAAGAGAACCGATGCAGCCACCACATCGGATGATTGGTAAGCTGCAATATACAGTGGGGAAAATAATTATTTGATACCTTGCAGACTTTGTAAGTTTGCCCACTTATAAAGAAATTAAGGGTCTATAATTTTTAACATAGGTGTATTTTAAATGATAAACAGAATATCGACCAAAAATCCAGAAAAAAAACGGGATGATCATTAGAAAAGTGAGGGATCAGTCCAGGACTACACAGGAAGAGCTTGTGATTGATCTCAGTGCAGTTGGGACCACAGTCACCAAACAAACCATTGGTAACACTAATGAAGGCACATGTACAGGCCCATCTGAAGTTTGCCAATGAACATCTAAATGATTCAGAGAAAGATTGCGAGAAAGTGCTGTGGTCAGATGAGATCAAAATAGAGCTCTTTGGCATTAACTCGACTCGCCGTGTTTGGAGGAAGAAAAATGTTGACTATGACCTTAAGAACACCATCCCTACAGTCAATCACGGAGGTGGAAACATTATGCTTTGGGCCTGTTTCTCTGCTAAAGGTACAGGCCAGGCCGACTTTGCCACATTGAGGGGCCAGTGGACGGGGTCGTGTATTGTAAAATCTTGGATGAGAACCTTCTTCCCTCAGCCAGAACACTTAAGATGTGTCGTGAACTGGTCCCCCAGCATGACAATGACCCAAAACATACCGCCAAGGCATCAAAGGAGTGGCTAAAGAAGAAGCCCCTTTAAAAAACGTATAGAGGGAGCTGAAACTTCGAGTTGGCAAGCCACAGCCAAGAAACCTTAAGGCCCCTTTCACACTGGGGCGGTGGGGGCGTCGGTGGTAAAACAGCGCTTTACCGTCATTTTTGCAGCGGTATTTGCCCGCTAGCGGTGCGGTTTTAACCCCTGCTGGCGGCCGAAAAAGGGTTAAAACCGCTCGCATAGCGCTGCTATAGCCGCGCTGCCCCATGTATTCACCGCTCCAAAGATGCGGTTTGCAGGAGTTTTTTTTTCTCCTGTGAGCGCACTACTTCAGTGTGAAAGCCCTCAGGCTTTCACACTGAAGAAACAGCGGAGGCAGTTTTAGGTCAGTTTGCAGGCGCAATTTTTAGCGCAATTTTTAGCGCAATAACGCCTGCAAACCGCCCCAGTGTGAAAGGGCTCTAAGGGTTTAGAGAAGATCTGTAAAGAAGAGTGGACCAAAATCCCCCCTGAGATGTGTGCAAACCTTGTAACCAACTACAAGAAACGTCTTACCTCTGTGCTTGTCAACAAGGGTTTCTCCACCAAGTACAAAGTCATGTTTTGCTTGGGGATCAAATACTTATTTTACTCACTGAACTACAACTTAATTTATGTTTTTTCTGGATTTTTGGTTGATATTCTGTCTCTATAATTTAAAATACACCTATGATAAAAATTATAGACTCTTCATTTCTTTGTAAGTGGGCAAACTTACAAAGTCTGCAGGGTATGAAATAATTATTTTCCCCACTGTAATACATTTGTGATTTTAATAAGGCTTTAAGCCTTGTTTACATATGAGCTATGTTTTTACCCCCCCCCCCCCCCCAACTGCTCCCTCTTAAGCTGCAAAAGTCTGGGACTGGGATGTACACATGCTGTTAGGGGTTAAACGAACAGTGAGGAAATAACATAACACCTTCTCGCTGCCTGTCAAACGCCCTCTGAAGACTGCTGTTGTGCCCTTCTGAAAATACTAGTTGTCTGGCTGTCATGCTGACTTTCTGGTTTCAATACATTCCACACCTGACAGCATAATTGTAAACTCTAGTGTCTCTGAAAATCCCAGGAGATCAGCAGTCTCTGAGTGTCAGGGCTGGGCTCAGCCCTTCCTTCTCAGCGCTGGTTGCTCAGCTGTCGGCTAATTGCCAGCTCCTATCTCTCCACAGCTACTCAGCTGTTGATGATATCCTGCTCGTCAGTCCTGCCTGCTTAAGCCGTTCAGCCCAATGGATCTCTGCCTTCGCCTTGGTCAACATCACAGAGCCTATCTCCTGCGTTCCTGTTTAAAGACTTGCTTTGCCTTCTGGCTCCAGATCCTGCTTGCTGTTCCACTACATTGATCCCTGACTTCTGGCTTGGCTGACTATCCGTTCCGGTTATTGAACTTTGGCTATGTTTTGACTACGTTTGTTCTTTTTACTTTTTTTATTAAACAAGTGTGATTTAACTGTACTTCTGTCTCGGTCTGATTTCATGGTTTCTGACACTGAGATGTTGCAACCACAAACACTGGCACCAAGCTTGGGGATTCCTGGCATCTTCTAGGTTCCAAAATTTGGACTAATCAGAAAGAAACCTCTTGACCGTGTCTGCATGCATTACATATTGTGTTGTATTTACCGGATTTATGGTTTTTATAAATAAAGCAGTTATACCTAATAAAGTGGCGTAGGCTTTCTAACACTCCAATGCCTCAATTCATTACACGGTCATTCTCTGATCTGAACAAATAAACATTTGTTTTTCATTCTAACATATTGGTGCATTGACCTCCTACAGTGCTGATACCCCTCCCAACTATGGTATGCACACCACTCTGGTAATTATGTACATTTTAGAAATGTTTTTACTAAGGGCCATGGCGTAAGCTCTTCATTACTTGAAGTAATTGGCCTACATGATCAGATATTCATAGAAACTGTGGCGTAGCACTTTTATTGTAATATGGTCCAGTTTGTGCAAAACCACATGAAACTTATTTCCCTTTGTAAATTCCCCAGAATTGGAGGATTGGCAAGTTAAACTGATAAGGCTAAAGTCCTTATATCATACCCCTTAATGATTTGAGCCTTAGTTTATTAACCAAAAGGAGTGTATTATATCAAGTTATATTCTTACATTAAACACATTTAAAAAAATGAAAAATATAAATAAAAATAAATCTCTATACAATTTTTTAGCATTGCCAATTCCTATCCCAGTATGGCACACTGGAGATACAAGTCTTATTCAAAACATTCAACGTTTTCTTCTTCTTTTCTTGACTGGAACTTCTGCAAGAAAAAGAAAAAGCGTAATGAATAAATCCAGAGGTACAAAACAGGCGAATATGATCATTGAAAATTCCTCAATTCCTCTTCATGATATCAGCCAGGGTCTGACTAAGATTTCACTAATTCAAAGGCAATGCCTTCCCTCACCACAATTTATTTTGTGCACACAAACATATTACCCAGTTTTTGTTAAAATATAAAAGAAGCGGTTGCAATAAGTAAACAGATAACAAACATGTCAAGCCTTAAAATTTTGCACGCCTGTGAAACAGCAATAAACTTTAGTAACCAAAACTGTCCATAGGCGAAGCTTTAACCACTTGCCCACTAGGCGCTTAAAGGGGTTGTAAAGGTATACATTTTTTCACCTTAATGCATTCTATGCATTAAGGTGAAAAAACTTTTGACAATACCGCCGCCCCCAGCCCCCCCCCGTTTTACTTACCTGACACCTCGAAACTCAGCTGCTCGCTCCCGACCTCCAGTTCGCCGCTCAGCCTGGTTGCTGATTGGCTATAGTGGATGGATTGAAAGCAGCGCAGCCATTGGCTCGCGCTGCTGTCAATCACATCCAATGACGTGGCGCGCCGGGGGGGGGGCGGGGCCGAGTGATACAGCGAGCAGCTATAGCCGCCGGCTGTATCACGGGAGCGCGCCCGCAATAACTAACCACCATGCGAGGGAGCTCGCATTAAGGTGGTTAGTTCTTGCGGGGAGGAGCTGAAACAGCCGCCGAGGGACCCCAGAAGAGCAAGTTCGGGGCCACTCTGTGCAGAACGAGCTGCACAGTGAAGGTAAGTATAACATGTTTGTTATTTAAAAAAAAAAAAAAAAAAATTACCTTTACAACCCCTTTAAACCCCCTTCCTAACCAGGCCAATTTTCAGCTTTCAGTGCTCTCACATTTTGAATGACAATTACTCAGTCATGCAACATTGTACCAATACGAAAGTTTTGTCCCTTTTTTCCACACAAATAGAGCTTTCTTTTGGTGGTATTTAATCACCACTGGGTTTTTTTGCACTATAAATGAAAAAACACCGAAAATTTTGTAAAAAAAATGCATTTTTGTTTCTGTTATAGAATTTTGCAAAATTAGTAATTTTTCTTCATACATTTTGGCTAAAATTTATACTGCTACATATCTTTGGTAAAAATAACCCAAATAAGTATATATTATTTGGTCTGTGTGAAGGTTATAGAGTCTACAAGCTATGGTACCAATCATTGAAAATTGATCACACCTGATGTACGGATGGCCTATCTTATTTCTTGAGAACCTAAGAAGCCAGAAAAGTACAAATACTCCCCAAATGACCCCTTTTTGGAAAGTAGACATTCCAAGGTATCTAGTAAGAGGCACGGTGAGTTTTTTGAAGTTGTAATTTTTCCCACAATTCTTTGCAAAATAAAGTTGTTTTTTTTTCCACAAAAATAAAATGTCATATTAACAGGTTATTTATCTCCAATGGCATGTGCATGCCACAAATTACACCCCAAAATACATTCTGCTACTCCTCCCGTGTATGGCGATACCACATTTGTGAGACTTTTACACAGCCTGCCACAAGGAAAGGCCCAACATGCAGGGAGCACCATCAGGTGTTCTAGGAGCATAAATTACATATCTAATTTCCTGACAACCTATTACACTTTTGAAGGCCCTGGAGCACCAGGACAATGGAAACAGCCACAAAATGACCCCATTTTGGAAAGAAAGCACCCCAATGTATATTCTATGAGACATAATGAGTCTTTTGAACATGTCATTTTTTTCCCTGGTGGTTTTTGGAAAATCTAGAAAGAAAATGAAAACACATTTTTATTTACACAAACTTGTCAAGTTATAAGATAACGCCAACACAAAGCATGTGCATATCACAAATTACACCCCAAAATACATTCTGCTACTCCTCCTGAGTATGGCGATACCACATGTGTGAGACTTTTACAACGCCTGGCCACATACAGATGCCCAATATGCAAATAGCACCTCCAGGATCCACTTATGGCACTGTAGTGGCCTTGGTGGCAATGTAGAGCATTGTAGTGGCACTGCTGAGCACTGTAAAGCACAGATGAGCACTGTTGTGGCACAGATGAGCACTGTAGATCACCAATGTGATGGGCACTGTAGTGGTCGAGGGGGCACTGATGTGCCTCTGTAGTGGCACAGGGGGTACTGATGTGGCTCTGTAGTGGCACTGCGAAGCACAGTAAAAATCAATAAGACTTACTGTGCTTCACTCGATCTCTCTTCTCTCCTCACACACTGTATTGGTGTGAGGAGAGGAGAGAGCTGAACCCCTGCATGACCTGGATTATTTACATTGTGATCGCTCCGTCATTGGACGGAACAATCACGTGGTAAAGAGCCGCTGTCATTGGCCTTTTAACCAGATCCATGATGCGTCCAGTCCAGTGAACCCAGCTAGCACAGACACTTCCGGGGCGTGCGGGAAGCATAAGTCGGGGAGGACGTCATTGTACGCCCTCCCAGAGTTATCCGACCGCGCTGTAGCCGTCATTCGGCTATGGTCCGGTCGGCAAGTGGTTAAAAGCCTCTACAGGGTATCAGTTTAGAGTTGACCATGAATGATGGCCCTAAGTGGTTAATCCCAAGGCTCATCTATTTTCTTTTTTCAGACGGAACTCTGCTTTAAGCTGAGGTCCTCACATAAAAAGGGACAGGAAAATTCTCAATGATAGAGTTTGCAATTTATCCTAAAGTTATACATTTTGAAACTAGAACATGTGTAGAAATGTATACAGTACACAAAAATGTATGGAATTATTAAGGTTTGTATTGTCACCTTAGTGCCAGCTGCCCATAACTTTGAGTGTTCACTTGCTTTGCCATACAGCTGTAGAAATGTGCCAATTTCAATGCTACATTATTATTGATTTAAATGGGTCTATTTTATGCACCCTGGTAGGCATGATGTATGTGATCTGTACCAGTCTAGCTCTAACTGAAATTTCAGGACTAAAGCATCCATCAAGTGTAACTAGACATTCAGGAATATCAAAAGCACACAGTTTAAAGTAGAAAAAAAAACAATCAAAATTCCAACACACCCCTCCTAACCTGTGCTAGTCTGTTCTTGGGCACCAGTACTTACCTCTTCCACTGCTCCCCCCACAGCTTAGATCTCAACCGCCACCTCATACAAAGTCACTGGCCATTGTCACCTAGTATCGGTGTTAATTACACAGTGAACAGCAAGCCTCTCACCCCAGCACAGAGGTCTGGTAATTGGCACTTCAGACTTCAAGTGTTGCAGGTCACCTATTTACCATAAACATTGGTCACCATGACCTGCACACAGTGGTGGCAGCCAAAAAATACGTTTAGGAACAATAGCATGCTTAGAACATTTTGGGGATTTTTTTTATTTCTAACAGGTTTAAAACACGGATTGATTAAAAAAAAAAAAACTGCATGCTTACTGGTTTATGATTCAGGTCCCAGCAGAGAATTCAGAAGAAAAACCTGCTCCCAGGACATTTCCCTGCCACCAGCTCAGCAAAAATCAGCTTTACTCTGCTCAATGTGAACCTGGAGAGCTATGTGTGCCTGTGTAATCTCTAGGTGACTACACATTCACGTGGCTGAACCAAATCTGTGTAATTTATACAGTATATAGTACCAACTTACCAGACAAAAAATACATTACTGACACACAGAACACAACCCCTCTATAATAAATAAATAGTCGGATAATGCTCCCACCTTCACTGCTAGAAGATGAATCCTCTTCGGAAATCACTGGCATCTTTACAGAAGACTTCTTCTTTATCAAAGAAAGGTAAGCTGCAATGAAAAGATCAATAGTAATCAGGTCTATAATTTAGTTATGCAGAACTGCAGTTTTCAATGTCCTTTGAGGCTATTTCTTTAGGCTCACTCACAAATACCATACCATTAGGAAGATGTGTGATAGGGGTCAAATTTATTTTGCAGCATGACAACGACCCCAAACATACAGCATTAAGAACTATCTTCAGTGTAAAGAAGAACAAGGAGTCCTGGAAGTGATGGTTTGGCCCCCACAGAGCCCTAATTTCAGCTTAATGGAGTCTGTCTGGGATTACATGAAGAGACATAAGGATCTGAAGCAGCCTACATTAACAGGAGATCTGTTTTTAGCTCTCCAAGATGTTTGGAACAACCTACCTGCCAAGTTCCTTAAAAAACTGTGTGCAAGGGTTCCTAGAAGAATTAATGCTGTTTTGAAGGCAATGTGTGGTCACACCAAATATTGATTTGATTTGGATTTCTCTTCTGTTCATTTACTTTCCATTTTGTTAATTGATAAAAAATAAACTATTAACACTTATATTTCTGAAAGCATTCTTAATTTTCAGCATTTTTTCACAGCTGCCTAATACTGTTGTACAGTAGTGTATAACGGACATCCAGATATGGGGGTGTCTGTGATCCCTTACTCCTAGGATGCAATGCTGTGCCCCTGTGTACGCTCCAATACAAGCTGCAAGTTCACGGTCAGTGTAAAAGGAAACAATACCTCGCTTCTGTTCCTCTTTTGCTGCCATGTACTTCTGTTTTTGCACTTTTCTTCTCTCGGCTTTTCTACTTTTGTAATCAGAACTAGATTCAGAGGCTGCCAGCTGAACCTGCCGATGCCGTCTTGACTTCATAGCCTATATAAGAAAAATATAATATAAATACAAAAAACACAAATCGATTCACAATTCACAAATACATTTCTGATGCTCTATGATCTCGGCTTGGCGCTTCTGGAGTTGGGGGAATCAACAAGAACCCTCACTTTAGCAATAAAGCTAACCATATAAAATGAACCATCATTTAAAGCTTATACCCAGTCAAAACTGTTTTTTAAAGCTGTGGATAAAGTGACAAGGAGTAAGGCCGGCATTTTACTGCGTTGTATATTGCATTATTGCAAAATATTGCTGCTATACAGTGACATGAATGAAGTGTATTTTTGTACTCTTCACAAAGTTCAGTGGGGGGAAAAAATACAAGTCAGGTTTACTACTATACAAGAGTATATTAGAGTATAGTATAGTAGCATGCTTGGTCAGTGGCAACAGTGGCACCTTATAAAACCAAATAAACAGCCAACTCCCCTTGCGCTTTATTTTATTTAGTGTAAGGATTTCTGGCTACTTCTTTATATTTACTTTGGGTGATAGAGCAGGACGAGATGTTGAATTTTAGTCAATTTGGCTGTGACTGTCACTTGCACCCCCAAAATAGTTATGCTACCCATTCTTGGGACCAGGGTGGATAAAAATCAATGATTTAAAAAAAAAAAAAAAATATGATTTTTTTAAATCAGATCACATTTATTTTAATAAAATGCTTTTGAAGAAAAAAATCTATCTAAAGATAGTTTTCTATTTAGGATAAATTAATAATTTAGTTTATTCAGCATAAAAATGGAGTTTAGTTATGTAGCATGAGGCTGTATATTCGGCAATATTTACATTTTCATTCAATGAATCCAAGCTCTTCAAACAGATAACATGCACTGCATTGATGCATTTACACAATTTCAGAGTAGCCATGAGATAAAACAAAGTTCAGGAATATTCCTTTATCCCATTATTTTGCAAACCTATGTACACTACAAACTGTATGTTTGAATCGGTTCTGATATCGCTGTTTTACGAACCTGACAGCTTATTATTCTAAATAGGAAACCTTCATTTTGTTTGCAAATATTAAAGATTCTAACTACCAGCAAGAATAAGCTCTTACATTTAAAGAGCTCCTGTTATTTCAGATCCATCATGGCAGTGCCTGTTAGCGGGCATCCACTCACCTGCTGCAGACACGTCCCTCATCTTGTTGCGTCACTGCCGCATCACCGGCCGCCTCATTAAAGTGAATGGGACTGTCGGTGAATCAACAGCGGGTCAGAGGAGGAGCCACTGCGGGACAGAGATGACAGTTGCTCTTTAAAAATGACGATTTAAATCAAGCCTTTTTACTAGTGATTTAAATCAAATCCACCCTGCTTGGGACAGTCATACACAGTGTTTAATCTGCTGGTTGACTGGCTGATATACATATGGTAAAATATAAAAGATGATGTTATACCAAGTAAATGGATACCAAACATGTCACACTTTAAAATTGAGCACGCCCGTGCAACAGCGACAAACAACATAAATGCTACTATCCATTTAAAAAGCCTTTACAGGTTACCACTTTAGATTTACAAAGGAGGTCTGGTACTAGAATTACTGCTCATGATCCGATGGTCATGGCGATACCTCACATGTGTAGGACAATCGCTGTTTGCATGCGTGCGGGAGCGACACATGCGTTCGCCTTTGCGTGCGAGCATGGGGGGGGGGGGGGGGGCACGTTAAAACATTTTTTTTTATAATGCTATTTTTACACTGTCACTTTTACATTTTTTTTATTTTATCACTTTTATTGCTGTCACAAGAAATGTAAACATCCCTTGTGACAGCATTAGACATGTGACAGGTACTCTTTATGGAGAGATCTGGAAGTACTCAAAATCCCTCATCTGCCCTTAAAAGCATTTGATCACACCAAGATCGGTGTGTCTGAATGCTTTTGATTTTTCAAAATAGGGTAGTTGACATCAGGTTAAACCAGAAGTGAGGTCAGGTTATCGCTTCCAGGTTACCATAGCTCAGAGCCAAACAAAGTTAATCCAGTCTTTGTTCAGCTCTCTCCGATCAGCTGGTGGAAGCACCCACTGGTTGATCAGGACTCCCAATGGGACGGGAGATCGTAGTAAAGTCACGGAAGGCAGGGGGGAGCGTCCCCTCCCGCTGCTTGTAAAAGCAATCCAGCATCTAATTAGCTACGGATTTTACAAGAGAACCAAGCTTTGGCTCTAAAAAACAGTACCGGGATTATGCTAGCAGCTGCAGTTATGATCCCGGTGTAACCACTTAAAGTATAGCAATGTACGAGTATGTCGCTGGTCATCAAGTGGTTAATATTGCTGTATATGTTCCATGTAGTGTGTTTTGTAAAGCTTGCCATACACTAGCAGATTTTTAAACGAAAGTTCGTACAAAAATTCATACAAACATTTGTACAAAAATTCTCAGTACATTTGATGGCTTGATGAATAATGTGCAAAAGCACTTCAAAATTTTTAAAACACACAAAAAAAAACTACCTGATGTTTACTTATACTGTAAGATTGGTCTTTACATGGGAAATATTAAAAGAGAAACAGCAGGGGAGCGCTATACCCATTATGACCTAAAACTTCACTTTTTATTCATAACTGTCTAAAACTCATAATGTATAAAATGAAAGGAAGTAATAAGGATGCCAGGTGTGTGACCTTATAGGGCGATGCAGAATTAGTACAAAAATACAAAATTATGGAACAGATAACAACTGCTTTCATTATAGGAAGACAACAAACAGCAAGTATGTATTTAGCTGCCGTTGTTCAATTTTTCTGTCTGAGTGGAGATGTTTATAGGGTAGGTTCACTATCCTGACCACATACCACAACCCAAGGGCATGGATTGATATTGGAGGGTACTAAAAAGCTCAGTTGCCCATCAAATATATATAGCAGTACCCTTCCATCCTGGGGAAAGAATGCATTCCTATCAATCCACGATCTCCACCAGTCCACAAAAATCTCCCTTTTCCTCCTACAACTCACATTACCCCAATAAATCTAAGTGCCCATGATGAAAAATAAAGAAAGATAATTAAAAACCACAAAAACCTTAACCCCTGGGTTGTGGAATGTGGCCAGGATATTGACCCCATTAAACTATTACAATTAAAATTAAACTATTCTATATTTTAAAGTGGTTGTAAAGGCAAAAGGTTTTTGATCTTAATGCAGTCTATGCATTAAGATTAAAAACCATCTGTGTGCAGCAGCCCCATTAATAATTACCTGAGGTCCATCTAGATCCAGCGATGTTGCACAAGAGACTCGGCTGTCTGGGACAAAGTCAGTGAGCCAATGAGAAGAGAGGGGGCAGGGCCATGTCTGAATGGACACAGGGAGCTGCGGCTCAGCTCGGGTGCCCCCATAGCAAGCTGCTTGCTGTGGGGGCACTCAACAGAAGGGAGGGGCCAGGAGCGCCAAAGAGGGACCCGAGAAAAGGGAGGATTGTGGCTGTTATTGTTTTTTTTTAATGGAAAAGAAAACAAGACTTTAGTATCACTTTATTTTATTGTCATGTTCATTTTATGCCTTTAGGGTATGTTTTACCAGATAATCACATCTAATATCATTATTGCATTTTATATGATTTTTATGTATAAATTTTCGGGGATGCACTAGGTTGTGTTTTTGGTTCCATAGCCTTCAATGAAAATGCAGCGAAAACACATCAAAAATGCATCTAACACAGTGCTTGCATTTTTGATGCATTTCTACTGTGTCTTTGCTGGTTTCTCCCACAAATACAACAGAATCCTCTCAAAAACTCAAAAGGCAAATTCAAAATGCGTCAAAAACACGTGAAAAAAAAAACGCACCAGGAAAACTGCAACCTGCATAGTTGTGAACCTGGCCTAAAAGATAATCAAGGGATAAACTATTTGTAGAGTGAATTACGTATTGGACTATGTGTAATCTTCAATAGTATGATCAAAACTACCGCCACTTTGTAAAAGTCTCTAACAGTCTGATGTGCCCCCCATATGTTCACTGAGATAAGAGAAGCAAGATAATTCCATCATACGGTGTCAGAGTATTAGGCTGTGCTGCCAGCATACAGAACTCTGACAAGCTCATACAAATGTAAACCCCACAGATACTTTACACCTTACCTGAGTCACAGCAGTATAAGACTTGGATTTTATCCCAGCCAAAACTCTTGCTCGCTCTGAGCCCTACAAAAGAGATCCATCAACCAAAATTAGATTATAACTTCAGGACTACCTGAGGTCTAAATCATTACATCTGAAATGCAATTACAGTTTAACCCTTTCAGTGTGTAGCTCCCTCCTACAGCAAAGCAAGTCACAAGGTGGCTTTAAAAGTGCTTTGTTGACATTTTTATTAACAATTACTGTTATACAAAGACAGCAGTCAATATGAGAAATACAAACATATCAAAAATATAAAAATTTGTAATAGTCAGTCCATAGGAGATTTTTTTTTGATGAGTTTGTTAAACGTTTTACCAGCATTACTATTCATCCCTATGGAAGGTGCATTTTGAAGAATACCGCACCGAACAAGGAAAAGCAGGGATTGTTTTAAACACAGAGGGGGAGATTTACTAAAACTGATGCACACAGAATCTGGTGCAGCAGTGCATTGTAGCCAATCTACTTATAACTTTAGCTTGTTCAGTTAAAGCGGGATTCCGGCCACAAATTTTTTTTTTTTTAAAGTCAGCAGCTACAAACACTGTAGCTGCTGACTTTATATAAGTACACTTACCCGTGATGTCAGCCGCCCGAGGCCGACCCGTCCCTCGCCTCTCAGGTCCCGGCACCGCCATCCTAACTAAGGGAAACAGGAAGTGGAGCCTTACGGCTTCACTGCCTGTTTCCTACTGCACATGCGTGAGTCGCGCAGCGCTTTGTGAATGGGACGCGATGTGTTGTGGGACGCACACAATTCCCATAACACACCGCGCCCCATTCCCCAGAAGACAACGCGGGGATGAGAAGACTGAACATCACCGCTGCGTAGGAAGAGGCAGTTTAGGAAGACTGCCTAGCAACAGCCATTTCAGCTTAGTTAAAAGTTTTTGGGGGTTTTTTTCCTCCAATTTTTTAGGTTTTTTTTTTTTTTTTTTTTTTTGGGGTGGACCTCCACTTTAAGCTTTGAGAATAAAACCTGCAATCTGATTAGTTTCAATGCAGAAATGCACCAGATTTTGCACTCTCCAACGTTAGTAAATCTCCCCCACATGAAAAGTCCTAAAATGATTATAGAAATTAGATGGCCATCAGAAGGGTATGCACATTCCGACAACTCAAAGATCTTTCACAGATTTGAACACTGTGTAGGTTTATAGCTCTATCTATCTGTTTTATGTTTAAAGCGGAGTTCCACCCAGAAATGGAACGTACGCTGTCCGGATTCCTCCCCTCCTCCGGTGTCACATTTGGCATCTTTCAGGGGGGAGGGGAGAGCAGATACCTATCTAATCCAGGTATTGCTCCCACTTCCGGCGAAAGATCGCCGCAGTCCCTGCGGCAATCTACACCATATCCGGCACCTCCTCCGTCCCCCCCACGGTCTTCTGGGAGACTTCCTGATTCCCTTACTTAAGATGCTGGCGCATCCACCCGGAGCCGAGGGACGGGTCGACTTTGGGTGAGGACATTGCAGGCTCCCTGGACAGGTAGTTGTCCTTATTTTAAAAGTCAGCAGCTACAGCATTTGTAGCTGCTGACTTTTATTTTTTTTTTTTCAGGCAGAACCCTGCTTTAAGGGCTGATAGTTACCTCTGACTCTTGAGAAGTCCCTTCTTTTTCCTCATCATTTTTAGTCCTTGGTGCCTGGTAGAAGAAAACAGATCAGATGATTCAGGTTAGAAATTGTATATACTTTTACGATACTGTTAAAAGGATTTCTTAATATGCTTTCTTGCCAGAAAGTGAACCTTTCAGAAATTTTAAACTTTTAAAAGTAAAACAGCAGACAGATTTGGGGCTGATCTAATCAGACAAGGACTGGCTATAAGCCTTTCAGATACAGTGAAAGTAAGGTGAGTATTATGCATCTATAGCCCATAACTCTTTTTATATGCACAATGCTCCTATAGGAGTAGTACATAGCTCTTTAGGTGTATGGTAAAGCTCAATATTGTATTATTTAACATACCCTGGTATCCTGTCTCCGGTACTGATATTGGGAGACCAAGGAGTTCAGGTTATCAGTAAAGTCGTCTTTAATCAAACTCATGCTTTTATCAGGCTTGGATTTATCCGCATGGATCAGACGTTTGGTTTTCTGGTAGTGCTCATGAACATTTATCATTTCCTGAAAAGATAAGAAGATACAATATGAGAGCATAAATATATAGTAATGGGTGTGAATAACATGTGAAACTTAGCCTGGAGGGTTAGTGATGGATCCCAGAGGAACCTGCACATCTCCTCCCACTTTCTTTCTTAACATTTTCTTCTTATTTCTCTTCATTTCTATGCCTTTACCCTTCCCTTTCCCTCCAAACTCTCCCATCTACTTGTTGAAGATCGCTTAATATTTTTGCAAGATATGTAATAATTTTATAGAATTTTTTTTAAGGAGGGATAGTTTAAATATATGGTTTTAAGCCATTAGATAACTAGGAATTAAAGTTCTAGTTTATTGGGAGGACTAATGCTATTTGGTACGCTGTATATCGATTATGTATCTTTAAATACTAAGTAGGAGTTTCATGTAATACAGTGTATACAGTGTATACTCCTATTTTTCCCTCCTCCTCTTACTCTAGAATTAAAGGGGTTGTAAACCCTTCAGGTTTTTCACCTTAATGCATTCTATGCATTAAGGTGAAAAACCTTCTGTGCTGCAGCTCCCAGACCCCCTTTTCCTTACCTGAGCCCGATCCGATCCAGCGATGTCACTCTCCTCACTGGACAGATTGATAGCTGCAGGAGCCATTGGTTCCCGCTGCTGTTAATGAAAAGCTGTGACACAGGAGCAGGGCCTAATCTGTGCCAATGGACGCAGCAGCAGAACTCGGGAGCGAGCCCACATGGGTGACAACATGGAAAGCGGCTTTCCGTGGGGGCACCCGATGAAGAGGAGCCTGGAGCTCCGGCAGGGGACCCCAGAAGAAGAGGATCGGGGCTGCTCTGTGCAAAACCAGAGCACAGAGCAGGTAAGTATTGGAATGTTTGTTTAAAAAAAAAAAAGAAAAAAAACATTTACAATCACTTTAAGTTTCATTAGGCTGAAACAGATCAGAGGAAGGAGTGGGTTGGAGTGTCAGTGTTTATGCTAGAAATTGAACAATAAGGTTTTCAGCCTTGAAGGAGAACAGAAAAACGGTCTTGTGTGTGCTACTGAGTCTGGAGGCAGATAACGGATCCCGGAACCACATGTCCTAGGAGGATGGAGGGACTGTAGAGCTTGGAATGGCAAACTGTAAGGCAGGTCAAAGACTGAGCAAATTTTTTTTCCAGCAACCATGGGTTGTATGAAAGAAAATTATTGAATGCCCTGATGGGGCAATCTCTCCCGTGGAGCTATTGTGTTCTCCCGCCATGTCCTCGCCAGGAGAACGCAGTGATTATTGCTAGCGGCTATAACAGCATGTAAATCCGACAGGCTGGTTGTACCCAAGTTTATTGATCAATCAACTTGGCTACATTCAGCCTGCCTATACATCGAATCCCAGCCGGTTCCTGCTAAAGCTGCCGAGCCGTCTATGGCCGGCTTAAGTGAACTAGCTACAATAAATATTTTAAATTAACATGTAGCCTCATTAACTAATGTTTTATTTGAAATGGAAACTATAATGGTTTGAGCTCATTTTTATCTCTAAGTCTTTAAATTGTTTTCTGTTTATTAGGTTTTTTATTAGGTTTAAAAGGGTACCAATTGCTGTTAGGTATAATTTGGTAACATAAAATGAAGCATAAGAATCCTTAGCCTGACATGTTGCACCTTTTTTTTTTAGATCTTTTATTGTTCAGGGAAGTTGGACTAAAACAATTAAACTCCTTTTTCTTGGTCACTATCTGAATATATAGAATCTGTTTTTATTACTTATATGCAATCTTTGTTTCATGAATAAACATTTAAAAGTGCATCCATTATGCTGGATTTACAGATCAATATGAGTTTTCTAAACTGAGAGAACAGCTGTTTACGTTCAGATTTTTTCACTCTAACCCAAATGGCTGGACTGAACAGGAGAGGCAGGAATGGAGAAGATCATTGCTGCAGGGGTATCCAGGAGGACAGAGGACAGAGGATTTAAATGAACATAGCAGCCAACAGCCCACTCTTCATTTGACAAGTACTGTCCCTAGTGCAGATTAAATAAAAAAAAAAAAAATCACTAAACTTCAGCTTTAGGGAATTACAGTGTGCCTGGGGGGTGTTGGGGGAATTGATCACTTATTGTAGGCCTTGTCTTGACTCAGCTGTCAGTTGAGGTTCTAGTACTGGACTGCTAAATACTTAAGACTTAGCTCGAGAAAGGGTGGATCTTACTGCCAAGTCAATAAAGTCGAGGCTTGCCGAATGTGGACAGTGCGCTTGGACTAAGGGGTCCTGAGTGTATCAAAATGATTTTGAGCATTTACAAATCATTTGCAAACACATTTTGATGCCTGCAGATCAACCAAATGGTTAGATTAAATTGCATACTAATATTTAGAGCTAAGTAAAATCTAACATTTTTTTAGAACTCTCAGGGACTGGTGGTGAGATCACTGTGCTTGAGTTTACAGGTCTAAACATCCTTGGTACCAGTTATCAGTTGGTCTCACTTGCCCTGCGGGATCCTGTGTTGTTAATGGGAAAACAGGAGGTTTGGGCCATCCCTGTTCTACCACTAAAGAGATACCAAGGGGAGAGATCCCTCCTACACAACAGAAATAACATACAATAAAAACTCCCAGTTGCCATCAACCAAATGTACATTTCTGATCCCTTTTAAAATACCTAGAAGAATTCATATACCTCCACACTTTCAGTAGTAATGAGATCAGCGACCCTGTCCCTCACATCTTTAAACTCTTCTTTACCATCATCAACAGGTACGCTCTTTAGTGGCTTGAATGTCAGCTGGAGAAAAAGAAGATAAATAGTCAGAGACAGCTTTAAAAAAATGTTCAGATTTGTCCTATACTTTCTAAATGTACAGTATATCACAAAAGTGAGTACACCGCTTACAGTTTTGTAAATATATTATATCTTTTCATGTGACAACACTGAAGAAATGACACTTTGCTACAATGTGAAGTAGTGAGTGTACAGCTTGTATAACAGTGTAAATTTGTTGTCCCCTAAAAATAACTCAACACACAACCATTAAAGGCCACACAAAATATTGACACTTTGGGCCCAATTTGGACATTTTAACTTATGCCCTGTACATGTGATCGGATATTTTGACAACAAAATCCATGGATTTTTTCCGACGGATGTTGGCTCAAACTTGTCTTGCATACACACGGTCACAAAAAGTTGTCGGAAAATCCGATCGTTCTGAACGCGGTGACATAAAACACGTACGTCAGGACTATAAACAGGGCAGTAGCCAATAGCTTTCGTCTCTTAATTTATTCTGAGCATGCGTGGCACTTTGTGCATCGGATTTGTGTACACACGATCGGAATTTCCGACAACGGATTTTGTTGTCGGAAAATTATATAGCAAGCTCTCAAACTTTGTGTGTCGGAAATTCCGATGGAAAATGTGTGATGGAGCCCACACACGGTTGGAATTTCCGACAACAAGGTTCTATCACACATTTTTCGTCGGAAAATCCGACCGTGTGTACAGGGCATTAGGGGTGTACTCACTTTTGTTGCCAGGGGTTTACACATTAATGGCTGTGTTTTGAGTTATTTTGAGGGGACAGAAAATTTACACTGTTATACAATCTGTACACTCACTACTTTACATTGTAGTAAAGTGTCATTTCTTCAGTGTTGTCACATGAAAAGATATAATAAAATATTTACAAAAATGTGATGGGTGTACTCACTTTTGTGAGATACTGTAAGTTGAAGGGACACACACATACATACGTAAAAAAGTCTGTATAACAAAAACTGTACATAATATTCCATAACAATGCTCTGTTTGTGCCTTTTCAATAACATACCAGAATCCTCTTCATTTCAGGCAATTCATAGAGCAGAGCTGAAACCACATGCTTGGAAATTTAGTGTTGTGCCGGCATGTCAGGGAGAAAGGGGGGAGCAGGCTTAATTTCTGGCACAATTATTTTCTCTACTTGCATTGTGTTTAAAGGGATAAATCATAGGGAAATGTGCAGGTTTTCCAGAGATGTACTAAATCATTTTCTTTTTTATTTTACCTTGACATAGACTTTAACAAGTCTATGTATCGGTATATATTTCACTGCAGTGCCACCAGCTGGTAAGTGCACAGAAAAGGATTCTGAAGAATTGAGGTAATGGCAGATACTTTGTGCTGTCTGCGCTCATAGTTTTTTCACACATACTTTAGACTGGTTCTCCATGAAATAAACTCTTCACTTAGGCCCCTTCCACACAGGGCGGATCTGTTTGACGGACTCCGCTTGCTCAGCGGAGATTGCTCCATTGATCCCCGCTGAGTAAGTGGATTAAAGGTCCGTCTCCGCTCACTGTGCAGAGACGGACCTGTCAGAGTCCCACTCTCCTCTATGAAGAGATCGGATGAAACAGACCGCCTGTCCATTTTCATTCGATCGATGGATGGAAAATAGGACCACCATCCTTCTGGATTTGGCAGACAGGATTGGATGTTGGCGGATATCAGTGGACACAAGTCCATTCATAGGGGTGAATAGATGGCCTCATCAGGTCCGCCTGAAAACCGGACAGGCGGACCTGATCGGACAGCCCGTGTGAAAGGGGCCTTACTCACAAAGCCAGGTGTTTACTCTTTGGCTTTAACCCTTGACAATTACTGCACAACATCTGTGTTCAATCATAAAACGATTATGAAATACAGCTGTTCCATATAACTAAAATAATATCTGCTTGGGTCTCTTTATGTTCCTCCAAATTACCATTGTGGGCATCGCTGTAAAATAAAAGGCTCTGTGGCGGCGCATTTGTCTAAAGATGTACACTGCATCTAAATGCTGAGAGCTGACCAGATCCTGATGAAACTTTTCCACCTCGGGCCAGTCCTTCAAAGCTATTCTTATCTACAGAAGGATAAAAAAAAAACAAGAAAGACACAATTTTGATTTCATAGTCCCATAAAGAAAAGGTCTCCAGCAAGTTATACAAGAAGAATTGAAAGGTAGCAAATCTGCTCATTTATTATATTGTAGCATATAATTTTTTAGTTGGCGATGGCTGAATTAGTTTTCTTGTTTAGGCTTTCTTTTCACCTGGAGATCCTGCCAGTATATCTGTTTTTCAAAGAACATACCCCCCTACAGATCTAGCAGCTACAGTAATGAGACAAACCATTTAACACTGACAGGGATGTTTAAAATGATCAGCTTTTATTCATTTATGTAAAACATGTATCCCAAAAAGGTAAACTGCTCATAAAGTATTAGCTAGAGTTTGGCTTCAATTTGCTAGTGTGTTTAAATCTGCTAGTACATCCTAACATTTATATTTAATTTGATCTTTAACGTTTAATTTTGAATGCACACTGGCAATTCAATTTTAATATTTTTCATGGCAACCTGTTAATATTCATGGACATATTAAGTATATTTAGTACTAGCCATATATATATTTTTCTCTCATGGCCATAGATATGTTTGGTTCCCTAAATTCCTTTGCTGGATGACGGGGACTTATGTGACCTCTTATTAAACATCACTATACAAATGGCCCAGTGACACCTCTACTGGTGTCCAAGTGCGGCTGTCATCCTTGAAAATCGAATCATATAGTAAAAGTTGCTTATCTGTACATTACCCGGTTTACCTGTATCCTTCTAGCTATTTAGGTATACCAGGATACGTATATGAGATGTACACTAAGGGATATATTGATTTACAGGTTTTGCTTCACTATATCAAGATATTCCTTAGTGTACATCTCATACACGTATCCTGGTATACGTATATAACCAGAACTGATGCAAGTAAATGGGGTAATGTACAGATAAGCAACTTACTATATGATTAGATTTTCAAGGATGACAGCCACACTTGGGACTGAAATGCTCCAGGAAAGCTCTTTTCATGCTGAGCTAATCAAAATGACCACAGCTGATCACAGTTGAAAGACAAATAGCTTTGTGTACCATTGAAAAGGCGATTAGCTACACCTGACCGAGTTTACAAGTCATTATTAGGAGGGAGTGATCCTTTTTCCAACTCAGTGATTCTGTTTTTGAATTATTATTTTTTTTTCTGACATGTTGGTGTTATATCTTTCACTTGAATGTTATATTAAATACAACTGGATAAAACAAAAACTCTGTCTTCATTTCAAGCTGCAAAGCAACAAAATGTGATTATTTTAACCACTTGCCAACCAGCCGCTGCAGTTATACTGCAGAAGGGCAGCTCTATTGCGCGAATCGCCGCACCGGTACGGCTCTTCGTGTAACAGATACAGTGCATGGCGCAGGAGCCCACCCGCGATCGCTCCACAAAGAGGCAGAATGGGGATCTGCCAGTGTAAACAAAGCCTATGCCCATTCTATCAGAGGAGTACAGTGTGATTGTCTGTTCCTAGTGATTATAAACAGTGATCACTCTGTACTCCCAGTCAGTCCCCTCCCCCACAAAACACCTCCATAGGACACACTTAACCCCTTGATCGCCCCCTAGTGTTAACCCCTTCCCTGCCAGTGTCATTTATACAGTAATCAGTGCATTTTTATAGGACTGATCACTGTATATATGTGACTGGTACCAAAAAGTGTCAAAAGTGTCCGATCTGTCCACCACAATGTCGCAGTCACACTAAAAAACGCTGATCACTGCCATTACTAGTAAAAAGAAAATATGCTATAAATCTATCCCCTATTTTGTAGACGCTATAACTTTTGTGCAAACCAATCAATATTATTGCGATTTTTTTTTTTTACCAAAAATATGTAGAAGAATACATATTGGCCTAAATTGATGAGGAAATTCATTTTTTACATTTTTTTTTTTTTTGGATATTCATTATAGAAAAAAATATTGTTTTTTTTTTTCATTTCAAAATTGTCGGTCTTTTTTTATTTATAGCGCAAAAAATTAAAAAAACGCAGAGGTGACCAAATACCACCAAAAGAAAGCTCTATTTGTGGGAAAAATAAGACATCAATTTTGTTTGGGTACGTCGCACGACTGCGGAATTGTCAGTTAAAGTAACGCAGTGCCGTATCGCAAAAAAATGGCCTGGTCATTAAAAGAGAAGTAAGGGGTTTTTTTTCCCATCATACTTACCTAGGTACCGATGCTGCATCTGTCCCCCCGGCACCTCTGCACTGAGAACCGAGTGATCGAACATCGACGATGGCTCGGTTCTCACAGTTCCCTGAGCAGAGCGCTGCTGCCTGTCAGTCAGCAGCTCTCCGCTCTACCCCCCCACACTCACTGGAGCGCTGAGCTGTGGAGGGGCGGGGAGCGGCCGTCTCAGGCTCTCATCGTCTCTAATAGTGTAAGAAGTGTGACAAATCAAACATGAGTTGAGCCTCCACAACAATGAACAAAGATTTCGAATGAGATGGCTTGGTAGATCTTAAAAAGTCACTTTGTCCATTCAGGGAAAATTGACAGAGTTCCATGTAAGGTCCACTCCTGACCCACTGGTAGTCACCTTTCCAGCATTCCCCTAGCGCTCATTTTTTTATGGCAGTCACTGCAAAATACTGTTTCTGGGTATAGAGGAGCAAGTAACATTATACAGTGCTTGGGTCATGCAGCCAATTGATAGGCCCAAGCATTGTCACATGACATAGGGAATAAGATCACTGCTCTTTCTAGGCTCTCTGACACCAGATGCTTTGGTGGCAGCTGCGAAAAGCGATGTAGGTCATTAGAGAAGTGAGTATAAGGTGGCCTTTACACAGACATTGCCACATTAAGCTAACCACACACATTACTGTCTGAGTGTACATTTTTTTTTCTTCTCTCCTTCTGTCAGCATGTTTCTTACCAGCACATAGAGTACACAGTATGAATCAGATCTTGATAAACCCTACCTCTCTCAGTAAATGTTGTACTGTACAGCAGATTGCTACTACCACCAATTTTAAGACAGTCATACATTCACTTTGCATTCATTTAGAAATACATTTTTTAATGAATACATAACTAGAGTTCATCTTATAAAAGAGTGCTCCTGGCCCCTCCCACCTGTCGAGTGCCCCCACAGCAAGCAGCTTGCTATGGAGCACCCAAGCTGAGTCACAGCTCCCTGTGTTCATTCAGACATGGAGCTGCGGCCTGGCCCTGCCCCCTTTTTCTCCTGATTGGCTGAATGACTTTGACTGACAGCAGCAGGAGCCTATGGCGCCACTGCTATGTCTCAGCCAACCAGGAGGGAGAGTCTCGGATGGTTGAGACACTCATGGACATCGCTGGACAGAGAGGGACCTCAGGTAAGTGTTGGGGGGGCTGCTGCACACAGAAGGCTTTTTATCTTAAAGCATTGAATGCATTAGCATAAAAAAACATCTGCCTTTACAACTCCTTTAAGCTTAAAAGTATAATTTTAATGTTTGTCTGAAGACTACCTTTAAGCCCTGGCTGCCAATGCTGTGGCTTAAAAATTGCGCTACTTCAGCGCAATTTCAAAGCTGCAGATCAGTGTGATTTGAGCCTCAGATTTCATTATGGCTTGCGACTTCATTTAACAGAAGTCTATGCAAGTTGCAATGAAATCGGAAAAAAGTAGCTCAAGAACCTTTTTCAAAGTCGCTGTGACATGAGTTGTGGCAATTTCAACGGTTCCATTGCTGGCAGTGGAGGGCGACTTTTAATGCGATTTGGAACTGTCAAATCACATGACAAATTGCATCGGTTAACGGGGGCTTAGTCCTAGTACTGTAAGTCTGATGGAAATCTTTAATGAGTCCGCACAGAAGCTGGAGAAAGACAGATTCGCAGGATCATGGCACATGACTTTATTATGGGAATTTGTTGGAATGTGAGTGTCCTGGCATGCGATACTCTTTTCAACCCTATTTAAACCTACTGAAGTTCCAGAACACATCCAAGAGAGAGCTAAAGGTAGACAAACTCTCAAACCGGTTTCTAAATCATTTTGCTACAAGAATGGCCAACAATAATTAAGAGCATTGCTTTATACATAATTTATGCAAACAATTTTCTTACCTTTTGCTTGGGCTCACAGAGTTGGGTGTTGTACAGACCATACAATAGATAGAGAGCACCCACACGTATCTGAAATGTGTATGGGGGCAGGAAGTAGGGGCATACCACAGATAATGCTTCTTTGCTGAATCTGTTGCTTTCAAGATTCCTCATCCCACCACTGAAATGGAAAAGACAAAAATGATTTTCTGTGCTGCTTTAATTCAGTTGCCCCCTACTCACACACAATTGTTTGTTATACTAGAAAAATTGTTTACTTCACAACTGATCCGAATAAAAAAAAGAAAAAAACGAAACAACTTGGGACTTATAGCTGAACTCCAACTTTCTTTTTACTAGAACTGAATAGAAAGATCAGCCCCAGCATAGATCATAAATCTGTACCATGTTGCTCTGATGTCTATAGATCCTCTGATATTCTGGGTGTAGTTGAGGCTTTGTACCATGTGACATTCTGTATAGCCTGGATGTAGACTGAGGGCCTTATGCCGCGTACACACGATCAGACTTTCTGGCATACTTGGTCCGGCACACTTTCCGACGGACTTTGTCAGCTAGGTGCGCCGGACTTTAAAACGGACGGACTTGCCCACACACGACCAGACTTTCCGGCGGGCTAAGTCCGCCCATCTTTCCGACGGACTTTCGCCGGAGTTACGGCGGACTTTCAGAATGAACGGACTTGCCCACACATGGAAAAGTCTGTTCATTTTGAACGTGACTCAGGTGCGACGGGACTAGAAAAGGAAGTCAATCTTGCCGCTATTATCGGCGAGATTGACACCTTGCGAGCCCCGTCGTGGGTCATACCAGGCCCTTAGGTCTGGTATGGATTTTAAAGGGAAGCCCCTACGCCGAAAAAAAGACCGTGGGGTCCCCCCTAAAATCCATACCAGACCCCGATCCGAGCACGCAGGCCGGCCGGTCAGGAAAGGGGGTGGGGACGAGCGAGCGCCCCCCCCCCCTCCTGAACCGTACTAGGCCGCATGCCCTCAACATGGGGGTACTTGCTTTGGGAGAGGGGGCGCCCTGCGGGGCCCCCCACCCCAAGGCACCTTGTCCCCATGTTGATGAGGACAAGGGCCTCTTCCCGACAACCCTGGCCGTTGGTTGTCGGGGTCTGCGGGCGGGGGGACTTATAGGAACCCGGGACCCCCCTATAATAAGAGGGCCCTCAGATCCCGGCCCCCCACCCTATGTGAATGAGTATGGGGTACATGGTACCCCTACCCATTCACCTAGGGAAAAAGTGTCAATAATAAAACACACTACACAGGTTTTTAAAATAATTTATTAAACAGCTCCGGGGGGGGGTCTTCCTCCGGCTTCGGGGGTCTTCTTCCGGCTTCAGGGGTCCCTCCGGTTCCTCTTCTCCCGGCGTCCGGTTGGTTCTTCTCCGCTCTCTCCGGCCTCTTCTCCCGGTGTTCCAGTTCTTCGGCCGGCTCCTCCGCTGGCTTCAGGCCGCTCTTTTGCCAGTGGAGGTCCGGACTTCTGGGCTTCTTCCCTCTTCTCTTCTCCAGATGTTGACACGACGCTCTCTCCAGCTGGACTGCTCTCTGAGGGCTCCGTTGTGACTTATATAGGCGGAGACCCCGCCCCCTTATGATGTCACAGTCCCTGGGCATGCTGGGACTGTGACGTTTTAGGGGCGTGGTCAACATCACCGGTGACCACGCCCCCTAAAATGTCCCAGTCCCAGCATGCCCAGGGACTGTGACATCATAAGGGGGCGGGGTCTCCGCCTATATAAGTCACAACGGAGCCCTCAGAGAGCAGTCCAGCCGGAGAGAGCATCGTGTCAACATCTGGAGAAGAGGGAAGAAGCCAAGAAGCCCAGAAGTCCGGACCTCCGCTGGCAAAAGAGCGTCCTGAAGACAGCGGAGGAGCTGGCCGAAGAACTGGAACACCGGGAGAAGAGGCCGGAGAGAGCGGAGAAGAACCAACCGGACGCCAGGAAAAGAGGATCCGGAGGGTCCCCCAAAGCCGGAGGAAGACCCCCGAAGCCGGAGGAAGACCCCCCCCGGAGCTGTTTAATAAATTATTTTAAAAACCTGTGTAGTGTGTTTTATTATTGACACTTTTTCCCTAGGTGAATGAGTAGGGGTACCATGTACCCCATACTCATTCACACAGGGTGGGGGGCCGGGATCTGGGCGCCCCCTCGCCCAAAGCACCCACCCCCCATGTTGAGGGCATGCGGCCTGGTACGGTTCAGGAGGGGGGGCGCTCGCTCGGCCGGGCTGTGTGCTTGGATCGGGGTCTGGTATGGATTCTAGGGGGGACCCCACGCCATTTTTTCGGCGTAGGGGCTTCCCTTTAAAATCCATATCAGACCTAAGGGTCTGGTATGCCCCGCGCTCGCCGCAATAGGAAAATTTTTTTTCCTATTGCAGCGAGCGCGAAATGCAATACCCTGCCCTTGCATCGTATCTGGTCTGTTGGACCAGCATACAGACGAGCGGGCTTTCCGTCGGACCAGCACACAGACGAGTGGACTTTCCGCCAGAAACTGAGTCCGATGGAAAGATTTAAAACATTTCAAATCTAGGTCCGGCGGGCTTTTGGGAAAAAGTCAGCCGGAAAAGTTCGCCGGAGCCTACACACGGTCGGATTGTTCGGCGGACTCTGGTCCGCCGGACCAAGTATGCCAGAAAGTCCGCTCGTGTGTACGCGGCATTACAGCCACTTCCTGCAGCAACTCTAGCCTAGAACACACCCCTCTGTAGTCTTTTAGACTCTGCAAATTATGTAACTTCCTGCACAGCTCTGATGGTGGGTGGGATGGAATACATCCTAATTAGCATTAACTCCCACTCAGTCACACCTACAGGAAGAGTCCAAACCTCCCCAGTCCCACCTCACAGATCACACCCTCCCAGAGCCTGAACCCTCCCTGAATCTACAGAAGCTCAAAACACGATGGGACATGTAGTATCAGGACTGGTAAAGGAAGGAAATAGGAAGTCAGAACTTTGAAATTCAACCAGGAGAAGGAGTGACATCATAGACAAAGGAACCTGCTGTATACAGCTAAAGTAGGTAAGATAAGGATAAAATGACAGTGGGGTCGTGATTCATTTACATGCACAATGCATCTGTTTTGGGGAGGAAAAGCTGGAGTTCTGCTTTAAGTCCTGCATCCCATTTTACCAACCATCCTTTAAAAATGCATTTACAACTGTTGAAAACCACAACCACTTTGCAGGGGGGGGGTTTGAAAATCAGGACTATCCCGCCCATAATGCTTAATTGTGGCCTGTACTGGTAGGCTCCTGATAAGGCCTCTGTGGCTGTCTCAGGAATACATCCTAAAATGCATTATGATTAAAAACCTTCTGCATTTACAACCACTTTAGTTTTTTGGAACAGGGCTAGTACAATATCTTTTCTTCTTCCTCTACAGTGGTTTTAATCTTAACCACTTGCCGAGCAGCCGCTGCAGTTATACTGTGGCAAGGCGGCTCTACTGCTCAAATTGCTGTACTGGTACGGCACTTTGTGTAATAGATACAGTGGCCGCGTGCACGTTGCCAGAGGCACTGCACGTGGCCACGATGTCTGCTGGCCATTCACGAACGCTCCACAGAGAGGCAAAACGGTAATCTGCCAGTGTAAACAAAGCAGATCCTTGTTCTGACAGGGAAGTACAGTGTGATCGTCTGTTCCTAGTGATCAGGAACAGCGATGTCTCTGTACTCCCAGTCAGTCCATGCACCCCACAGTTAGAAACACCTCCCTAGGACACACTTAACCCCTTGATCGCCCCCTAGTGTTAACCCCTTCCCTGACAGTGTCAATTATACAGTAATCGGTGCATTTTTATAGCACTGATTGCTGCATAAATATCACTGGTCCCAAAAAAGTGTCCGATGTCACAGTCCCGCTAAAAATCGCTGATCACTGCCATTACTAGTAAATAAAAATTATAATAATAATAAAAATGCCATAAATCTATCCCTTATTTTGTAGTTGCTATAACTTTTGCGCAAACCAATCAATATACGCTTATTGCAATATTTTTTGCCACAAATTTGTAGAAGAATACATATCGGCCTAAACTGATGAAGAAATTTGTTTTTTTACATTTTGTTTTTGGATATTTATTATAGCAAAAAGTAAAAAATATAGTTTTTTTTTTCAAAATTGGCAGTCTTTTTTTGTTTATAGCGCAAAAAATAAAAACCACAGAGGTGATCAAATACCACCAAAAGAAAGTTCTATTTGTGTAAAAAAAAAGGACATCAATTTTGTTTGGGTACAACGTCGCACGACCGCGCAATTGTCAGTTAAAGCGACGCAGTGCTGTATCGCAAAAAATGGCCTGGTCATTAAGGGGGCAAATCCTTCCGGGGCTGAAGTGGTTAATCAGCAGACCATGCACTACATGCAATGCCCACTATTAAAAGGGTATGAAACCCAAAAAGGAAAAATGATTATATTGCAACTTATCAATTCTTCCACAGGGTGGCTGCATTCGTTTTCTTTTTCCTTTATTTTCACTTGGTGATCTAGCCAGTTGGGAATCGTTTAAACTTGTGGTGCTGCTTTTAGCTGAAAAGGTAGCCATACAGGAGTTTGCACATACCATGATGCTTTATATCACTTCATGGCAAAATTATCCCTGCTGTATCGTTCGACAGGCAGTACCGCTCAGCAAATACAACACATTTAAGTGAAATAGGCAGTGAGGAGTTGACATAACATTTTCTCACCACCTGTGAAAAATGCACTGAAATGTCATCCACCACAGATTGCTCTTCAGAGGGCTAACAACTTCATTCAAGGCGGAACATTTCTTAGATTTTTTTTTTTTTTTTTTTAAGCGACGTGCATATCCCAGGAGGCACAGCCAGCACTGTGCACAGAGGACGGGGGGGGGGGGGGGGGGGGGCGGGGCGCATATTTTTCATAAAAAAAGGTAAACAAAACATTAAAAGAAAAGACAGCGCTATTTATGTACCAAATGTACCGAAGGGGAGTTGGGGTGGCTTGGAGGTAAGTTTACTCAGAGGGCAAAGATTTGCTTTAAAACCAAACAAATAAAAGCTGTCCACTGTAAGCACCTCCTGTCAATTTTATGTAGTTTGTGCCAACCCCAGCAACTGTAACTTTAACGGGACAGCATGATCTGTATGTAAATGTGGAAAAAATATAAAGCAAAGCATGAGAAATACACAAATTCAGAACACTGTCATAAGCAGTATTAACCCCATACAGTTACTAGGAATACAATAGTTTTGTTAAATGATAGTTGCATAGAGAGAATTATAGGGGCTTCCACTAAGGTCAGCAATGGCAGACACTATATTTACAGTTGCAAGATGCCCATGAATGGGGACCCTTTAAGAAGAGAACAATCCGAACTACAAGAAACTGTTACAATATGGAAAGTATTTTGCTGTGGAAAGACAGATTTGGTCTTCTGAAGGTTGTTATAATGGGGGGTTTAACGGGTATATTATTATTATACAGGATTTATATAGCGCCGACAGTTTTACACAGTGCTTTACAACATTAGGGAGGACAGTACAAGTACAATACAATTCAATACAGGAGGAATCAGAGCCCTGCTCGTTAGAGCTTACAATCTAGGAGGGAGGGTCAAGTTATACAAAGGGTAATAGCTGTGGGGGATGAGCTAATGGAGAAAATAGTGCAGTTGTTAGATGGAGGCAGGATAGGCTTCTTTGAAGAGGAAGGTTTTCAGGGATCGCCTAAAAGTGGATACATTTGTAGACAATCTGATAGATTGGGGTAGCGAATTCCAGAGGATGGGTGAGGCTCGGAAGAAGTCCTGGAGGCGGATATGGGAGGAGCTAGAGAGAAGGAGGTCTTGGGAGGAACGAAGAGAGCGATTAGGTTGGTATTTTGAGACTAGGTTAGTGATGTAGCTGGGGGCAGAGTTGTGGATGGCTTTGTAACTTTTTGTTAATATTTTGAATTTAATTTGTTGGGCGAGTGGCAGCCAATGGAGGAATTGGCAGAGAGGGGTAGCAGACACACTGAAGTTTGTAACGTGGATTAGTCTGGCAGCAGCATTCATGATGGACTGAAGGGGGGATAGTCTATTTAAAGGTAAGCCAATGAGGAGGGAGTTGCAGTAGTCAAGGCGAGAGATAACCAGGGAGTGAATCAGGAGCTTTGTGGTTTCATTGGTTAGAAAGGGACATAGTTTAGAGATGTTGCGGAGGTTGAGGCGGCAAGCTTTGGAAAGTGATTGGATGTGGGACCGAAAGGAGAGTTCAGAATCCAGGATAACACCTAGCACCCTGACATGTGGGGACGGGTGGATGGTTTTGCCATTGCTCTTCACAGATAAGTCAGGGGAAGAGGCACGTGAGGGAGGAAATATTATAAGCTCGGTTTTGGACAAGTTGAGTTTGAGGAAGTGGTGTGACATCCATACAGATATGTCTGTTAGTAAGTTAGTGATGCGTGAGGAGACTGATGGAGTGAGTTGAGGGGTGGAGAGATAGATTTGTGTGTCGTCAGTGTAGAAATTATATTGAAAGCCGTGAGAGGCTATCAGCTGACCCAGGGAAGAGGTGTAGATTGAAAATAAAAGAGGTCCAAGAACAGAACCTTGGAGGACCCCGACGGAGAAGGGAAGAGGAGTGGAGGAAGTAGAATAGTAAGTTACACTGAAGGTGCGTTGGGATAGGTAGGATGAGAGCCACTGAAGAGCACAGTCGCGGAGACCAAGGGAGTAAAGTTTTTTGAGGAGGAGGGGGTGGTCAACCGTGTCAAAGGCAGCTGAAAGATCCAGAAGTAGGAGTACAGAATAGTGTCCGTTGGTTTTTGCAGTTAGTAGGTCATTTGTGAGTTTAAAAGAGCAGTTTCTGTGGAGTGTTGAGGGCGAAATCCAGATTGAAGGGGATCGAGAAGGTTATTCTTAATGTAGTGGTCACTCAGTTGGTTGTAAACCAGGCATTCAAGGAGTTTAGAGGAAAAGGGGAGCAAGGAGATAGGGTTGTTAAGATTGGGAGGGTTGGGGCGTGTCCAAGATGGCGCTGGGAGCGGACGTTTAGTACCAGAGCTCCCACTCCGGACTTTTTTCCTTCTAACATCCTGGTGTGGATTTTGCATTTAATTCCCTGCCATTTATCACCAGAAACCCCCGGTGGCTCAGGGAATGCGCAGAAACAAAAAAGGAGCACAGAAATCGCGAGTTCCTGAACATACAAGAACGCCGCCGAGGTTTGGGCCTTCCCCTCCTAAGGCCTGTAACATGGAGACGCAGACCTCTGCCCCGCCGGATGGCGCGATCCAGGCTGGATCCCAGGCATTCGAGGCTCTGATGCACGCTATCTCCACTTGCCAGTCCACTCTCACCATCAAGATAGATCATGTCCAGGAGGAGACGGCCCTCATCCGACACGACATGGATCGATTTAGAGAGCGTGTGGGTGAGGCGGAACGGCGGATCTCCACTACGGAAGATGTGCAAAGAGAACAACATGAGGACATTCAGATTCTAAAATCGAAGGTTAAAGCACTTGAATTCAGGGCCGAGGACGCCGAGGGCGCCGAGAACCGGAACCGGAGGAATAATCTCCGAGTTCTCGGCCTCCCGGAAGGCGCAGAGGGAACGGATCCGGTCGGCTTCATGGAGAAACTACTCCCAACCCTATTACCGAAAGCACAATTTTCCTCACACTTCTCTATCGAACGCGCCCATCGAATGCCTGCCACCCGAGGCCCACAGGGAGCGCCGCCGCGCACTTTCATTTTCAAACTTCTCCATTACAGAGGCAGGGACACTGTGCTCCGCTCTGCCCGCATGCAAGGAGAGTTACATTATGAGAACACGAAACTCCTCATCTTTCCGGATTACTCTGTGGAGACACAGAGGCAACGGAAGTCTTTTGATCATGTCCGCGCCATGCTCCGACAGAAAGGGATCAAATATAACATGCTATTCCCTGCCAAACTGCACTTCTTCACCTCCCCCAGAGAAGCTGCCGCGTGGGCTGACACCATCCAAAGATGATTTCCTCGGGGAAACTGTGAGTACACTGCTGGAGGGGTTGCGGGGGGGTTTTGTTTCTGGAGGGGAGAGTCTGACTCTTTGGGTGCCTCTGCGGACCCCTCTCATGTCATTAATGGCTGGCGGGGCCTAGATGTTCAACACTTCCTCTGGTTCCATGCCTTTTGGACTGAGCCATGCTTCCCCCCCCTTAAGAGCATACCCATTGGCGCACTAGCATCTTCAACTCCCAGCACGGAAGCAAACAAGGCATCGGATCTGAACCCTGATCTTCACTTCCGAACGGACTTCCCTCATTGATGCTGTCTATCAAGGAAGATAAGCTGGGAACCATTATCTTTGCTGCGATGCCACTTCGGTTGCGGTCATGACACTTTATCCTTAATGAGACCGGTCCCGGTCTGTATAGACACCTCTGTTGTTGCATCCCCTCCTCCCCCGCACTTCCCCTGCCACTTTCTCCAGCATCGCCTCGACCCCGGCTGGGGTCGGGGGTTCATATGGACCATTGCAAGTTTTGTGCCCCCGGGGCTCCGGGTGATCCACACCATTTTTTCTCCTTACCGGAACTTAAAGTACACTTATTTTTCTTTGAATCACAGAGGTTGGTTGCCTCTAGTTCACTGCCTCCATGAGCAGCCTTCGGGCTGAAGCAAGTTTGGGGATACAGACCTGCCTCCTGTTTTGGGGGTCGGGTGGGGTGGGGGGAGGTTTGGGGATATTGAGCCGTGTTCCTGGCTCCCAGTTTTTCGTTTTTGATTTTGTTTTATATTTTTTGACAGTGCTGTATTTGCTCTCTGTACTTAAAGTAATGACAGGCTCTGATTCGCCCCGGGCATTCCCTGTGATGGCTTGTGGTGAATTAGGAAGAGTATATAAGTTGTATCCTGCTTTTCTTATAAATGAGATGTATACATGACTAACCTAGATATCCTCTCCTGGAACACACGTGGCTTAAATTCTCCACTGAAGCGCTCTTTAGTGTTTCAATTTATAAAGAAGCATAATACCCATATCTGTGTGTTACAGGAGATGCATCTGATTGGTAGCAAAACTCTTAGTCTGAAAAAACCGTGGGTGGGTCATCACTACCACTCTACTTACTCCAATTTTGCAAGGGGGGTTAGTGTATTGGTCCTGAAAACTCTCCCTTTTAAGCTCCTTGATTTAGTCCTGGATCCTGATGGGAGATATGTATTAATACATGCCTTGATATATGACTCACCTTGGGTATTGGTGGGAGTATATCTGCCCCCCCCCCGGCCTCCTTCAGAATCCTCAATTTGATCTCGGGGGTGCTGGCTCGCTTCCCCCCGGATAACGTTGTATTGATGGGTGATTTTAACCTTGTTCCGGACTCTGGGTTGGACAGGAGCACGGTGGGAGACACTACACGCCGTGACTTGGCGGACTGGGCTGACACGTACGGCCTGGTGGATGTATGGAGGTGGAAGAACCCTCAGGCCAGGGCCTTTACTTGCCATTCCGCCACTCATAGATCCTTCTCTCGCATAGACCTGGCCTACGTCGCGGCGCCTGTCCTTCCCAGAGTTCGGGACATAGGCATACTTCCGCGGGGGATTTCGGACCACGCCCCGTTGTTGTTATCCCTGGAACTGGCGGTGGACCCGTCGGATAGACTCTGGCGGTTGTCCAGGTTCTGGATATCCGACGCAGATGTCGACTCTCAGTTTCGGGAAACGGTGCAGCAATTTTGGGAGGTCAATCCGGGGTCTGCCTCTGATAATGTGGTTTGGGAAGCCTTTAAGGCCTCATCAAGGGGGCATTACCAATGTATTATTGCTAAGGTGAGGAGACTTCGTAGGGCGGAGCTTACCAGACTAGAGACTGAGGCGATCAGACAGGAAGCCCTATATGTCCGTTCCCGTGACCCACGAGACTACATAGCACTCCAATCTCTTACCCAACAATCCCTACTGCTACAGACCTCCCTGACACAAAAAAAGCTGTTATACCAGTCCCAACGCATATTCGAGCAGGGGGAAAAGACAGGTCGTCTTTTGGCCTGGCTATCCAGGGAACAATCTGGGGTAACGGCAATAGCGCAGATTCGTGACAGAGATGGGACACTTCATTCTTCCCCAGCGGAAATTAATCAATGTTTCACTAACTTCTACCAGCACTTATATAGCTCACGAGTAATATATGACCAACAAGACCTTACTGACTACTTGGAAGAAATTGACATTCCAGTTCTCACACAATCTGCAGCTAACACACTAGACGCCCCCATTCAATTAGAGGAGATACAAAAAGCCCTCAAAATGATGCAGGCAGGGAAGACCCCGGGTCCGGACGGATTCCCGGTGGAATTCTATAAGACTTACATGGAAGAGATAACCCCTAGATTGCAGACGGTTTTTGCCTCAGCTTTAAAAACTGGGACTCTCCCGGCCTCGATGAGCGAGGCGGTTATAGTACTCATCCCTAAGCCGGGGAAGGACCCTACCCTCTGCGCATCCTACCGCCCTATCTCTCTCCTAAATGTTGACGCAAAGGTCCTAGCCAAGATCTTAGCCATCCGTTTAAACAAAGTTGTCACTGCCCTAACACATCCAGATCAAACGGGGTTCATGCCCGGAAGAGGCACGGATATAAATATACGTAGACTACACACTCACATCGCAGTGGCTGATCCGGGGAACCCTGGGGTGGTGGCCTCACTCGACGCAGAGAAAGCCTTCGACTCGGTCGAGTGGGGCTACCTGTGGAGGGTCCTTTCCAGATTTGGCTTTGGCCCAGTCTTCCTCACATGGATTCAAATGTTGTATGCGCAGCCTAGGGCTCGTATACGCACGGGCAGTACCCTGTCGGAGCCCTTCCCTTTGGAGAGGGGAACCCGGCAGGGATGTCCCCTGTCCCCGGCATTATTTGCCTTGGCCTTGGAGCCCTTGGCGGCCCACATTAGGAAAGACAGAACTATTAAAGGCATTAAAGTAGGTCCGTTAGAGGAGAAATTGTCCCTTTATGCCGATGACTCCCTCCTTTATTTGGCTGATGCATCTGACTCCCTGAGGGCTGCCTTGTCTCAGTTTGATACTTTCAGCCGTTTTTCAGGAGTTCGTGTCAACTGGGACAAATCGGTCCTCTTTCCACTTCACCCTTCCATGCCTCGTATCGACACCCGAACACCTCTCCAATGGGTCGAAGAGTTCACATACTTGGGCATAAGGGTAGCCTTGTCCCTGGACAAATACCTCGACCGTAATCTAGTTCCAGTGTTGGACAAACTTACCAAGCAGTGCACAACCTGGCGTAGACTTCCGCTTACGCCAGTGGGCAGAGGGAATTTAATCAAAATGGTGTACTTACCCAAATTGTTATATTTCTTCCGTCACACCCCCGTCCATATTCCCCGGTCAGTGTTCCGGAGACTCGACAGTGTTGTGAGCGACTTTGTCTGGGCTGGGAGGCCTCCGAGAGTGGCCAGACGGACCCTCTATCTTCCCCTCTCTGGCGGAGGTCTGGCCCTTCCGAACTTCCTTATATACTACTGGGCTGCGGTCTTGGTTACCGTCCGCTGGTGGTTCTCCCAGCCCAGACAGAACCCAGCGGTCACCCTAGAGGCAGCAATACTTGGTTCATATGCAGCCCTTTCTAACTTAGTCTTCAGGGGGTGTAAGGCACATCCGGGCGTCACGGTCCCTATGAAAACCACGATTCGGGCTTGGCAATGTTCGCGGGTGGCCCTCCGGGATCCCTTGGTGGTCTCCCCTCACACTCCCCTATGGGGCAATCCCCTTCTTCCCCACCTAAATACAGTGCCTGATCCGGCGGCGTGGGCGACGAGGGGAATTGTTACCCTCAAGCAAGTAATGCCAGGTGGGAAGATTCTAACATTCCTAGAATTAAGACAAGCATTTAAACTCCCCCGTTCCTTCCAATTTAGATACTGGCAGCTCCGGCATGCTCTCGCCGCCCAGTTCCCTACCCCAATTACTTTAAATTCAGATTCTATCGAGCGACTTCTCACTTCGGAGCTCCTGCTCAAACCACTCTCCACCCTATACATGTATCTCACAGTAGCTCTTGATACGGACACCTCACACCTGCTGGCCAAATGGAAGATAGATATCCCCGACCTAGATGAAGACACATGGGAGGAGTGCGTCTCTACATTTATCTCCTCTATGATAGCCTCTAGAGACCGTTTTATCCAATTGAAATTTCTGCACAGGGCATACTATACCCCACAAAGGTTGGCTTCCATCTACCCCTCTCTCAGCCCACTTTGCACGAGATGCTCCACTGAGAGGGGCTCCTTTTTCCACATGGTCTGGACTTGTAACAAGATCCAACCCTACTGGAGAGGGGTAGCGGACGTATTGACAGACATTTGCGGCGCCCCGTTGACACTGGACCCTCTTGTCTTTCTGCTCAGTCACCTTGGGGACGTGGAGGGTGACCGTTATACTAAACTAGGTTTGACTTTTGCCCTCTACTATGCTAGGAGAGAAATCCTCCTGAGATGGAAGGGTACTGATCTCCCTACAGTAGCCTCATGGAAAAGTGCAATTAATAAAGTCCTTCCTTTATATAAGATCACATATGAAAGTAGGAACTGCCCCGCGAAATTTGAGAAAATATGGTCACATTGGTCTGACGTTTGATTAAACTCCTAATTTATACAAATATGATTGTATCGTATATACTAGCTAATAGGAGGCTGGGTGTGGATGTGGAGAGGCCGGTGGGCTTTTCGCCCCCTCCCCCCCCCCCCTCGCCTCCCCCCTTCCTCCCCCCCCCCCCCCCCGACTGAAAATACTTTCCATTCTCCATACTTCTGGCAGTGGAATGGTGGGATCAATCTTGGCTCTATTCAGGACTACTGTTCGCTCCATAGAATATATACATCCCTCTTTTTGTTTTGTACTGTTTTATTGCTTACCTGTAACTAGCTGTAGACATACTTCACATCACAGGCTGTCTTCCACCCTTGGGTACCCCGACCTCAATGCTGCCTGGTAATGAATACCTTATAAAATGATGTAATCTGATTGCAAATACTGTACTGTTCATGCTATTGCTGTTTTGTATTCTTATGATTTCTGAATAAATAAAAAACTCTTACTGTCAAAAAAAAAAAAAAAAAAAAAAAAAAAGATTGGGAGGGTTCAAGGACGGCTTTTTAAGTATGGGGGTGACCAATGCATGTTGAGCATTGGGGAAAATGCCAGAGGTGAGGGAGAGATTGAAGATGTGGGTTAGAGAGTGTAGGATAGAGTCAGAGGGCGACCGTAGTATTTGAGAGGGAATGGGGTCCAGGGGACAGGTGGTTGGGTGGGCGTTAGAAAGGAGTTTAGCAACTTCATCTGTAGAAGCAGATTTGAATAAGAGGAGTATCAGTTGTACCTGTTGACATGGGGTCTTAACTGGGGGAGATACCTGTACAGTGGAGATTTCATCACAGATTGTATCAATCTTGTTTTTGAAGTGATTAGCAATCTCATGGGCAGTGAGTGAGTCAGTGGGTGAAGGACTAGGTAAAGAGTTGAAGGTAGAGAAGAGTTTACAGGGACTGGATGAGAAGGTGTTAATAAGAGTTATAAAATAAGTCTGCTTGGCAGCGTGAAGGAAAGAATATTATTTTTGGAGGGCAAATTTGTATTGGTTGAAGTCTTTGAGAAACTTAGTCTTGTGCCACAGACGCTCAAGAGAGCAACTACCTTTTTTGAGAATTTTAGTGTCATCTGTTTGCCAGGGTTGTAGGGGTTGAGGCCTGATTCTGCGTGTAGTGTGGGGAGCGAGCTTGTCCAGGGTGGAGGACAGGGATTTATTGTAGATGGAAGTGGCTTGGTTAGGGCAGGACAGGGGAAAGATTTTATCATAGGAGGTGGTCAGTAGCAGAATAGAGGAGAGAAGAGTTGAAGTTGCGAAAGTTTCTACGGGTGATGGTTAGGCGATTGGAGGGAAAGGTGGTGGAAGACAAGGGGAGAGAGAAACTAATAAGGTGGTGGTCAGAGAGAGGAAAAGGATTGTTGGAGAAGTTGCATGGAGCGCATAGGTAGGAGAATACAAGGTAAAGGGTGTTGCCATCAGAGTGAGTAAAAGCCTGTACCCATTGCTTCATGTCAAAATGAAGAGGTTAGACTAAGAAATTTAGAAGTAGCAGGAGTGTTTGTATTAGCAGGGATGTTGAAATCACCGAGAAGGATTGTGGGAATTTCCGAAGAGAGAAAGTAGGGTAGCCAGGCAGAAAACTCATCAAGGAAAGTCGATAATGGTCCAGGGGGCCAATAGATCACAGCAATTCTTAGGGAAGTTGGAGAGAATAGATGTATACAGTGGGCTTCGAATGATGAGAGGGAAAGAGAGGGAGGAGAGTGAATAACCTGTAAGGTGCTCTGGGGGGATAGGAGGAATCCCACTCCACCTCCCTTGCGTCCATTAGGCCTAGGGGAGCGAGTCCAGTGAAGGCCACCCTGGGAGGGAAGCAGGAGAAGGGGTGTCAGATTCGTGGAGCCAGGTTTCGGTGACAGCAAGTAGATTAAAGGAATTAATGACAAAGAGGTCATGAATAGAGGTCGACCGATATGGGTTTTTCTCTGGCCGATGCCGATATTTAGAAATCACGGTGGCCGATGGCCGATATAAGATGCCGATTTTTTGGGCCGATATATTAGGCCGATTTTTTTTTTTTTTTCTTTTTTTTCCCTTCATCTCATAAAATCTAACAGTTAGACCCCTTTCACAATGGGGCTTTTTCAGGTGCTTTTGGGCTAAAAATAGCGCCTGTAAAGTGCCTGTAAAACGGCTCCCCTGCAGTCTCAGTGTGAAAGCTCGAGTGCTTTCACACTGAGGCGATGTGCTGGCAGGATGTTTAAAAAAAGTCCTGCAAGCGGCATCTTTGGAGCGGTGTATACCGCTCCTCCACCACTCCTGCCCATTGAAATGAATGCGCACCGCTGCCAAAGCGCCTGCAAATCGTTTCGGCAGCAGCGCTTCAAGGGCGCATTTAACCCCTTCCTCAGCCGCTAGCTGGGTTATAAGCGCCCCGCTTGCAGCCGAATAGCGCCGCTAAAAGGACGGTAAAGCGCCGCTAAAACTAACAGCGTTTTACCATCAACGCATGCCCGCTCCAGTGTGGAAGCAGCCTTAAGTAATACAGAAAATGTTTTACATTTAAACATTTATTAAACAAAACAAACCTCCAATCAGTTCACTTGTATGTATAATTTAGATTAAAAAAAAAAATAACGATATCTTAAATATTAAATACACAAAAACAGGTAATCAAAACTTTTGGACGAAAAAAAATGGGCTAACTTTAATGCTTATTTTTTTTTTTTTATTTCATTAGTGTATTTTTTTTTTTTTTAAAATGCATTTGAAAACCGCTGTGACATAAAATATTGCAACAACCACTATTTTATTCCCTAGGGTCTCTGCTAAAAAAATATATATATATAAAATGTTTGGGGGTTCAAAGTGATTTTCTAGGAGAAAATACAGGATTTTTACTTGTAAGCAACAAATGTCAGAAAAGATCTAGTCTTTAAATGGTTAAACTGAGAACTTCTACACACAGAGTTCAGCTCATTGATAAAAGAACCTGAAAAGATACAATGTATCTTCTTATCAGACTTTGCAGGCTGCCCAGGGAGGAGAGAATCCTCTCCACAGATAACTTTCAGGCAACTTGCATTGACTTCTATTACAGAAGTCATTTGCAAGTCCCGCTGAAGTTATAATCTGCTTTTTTTATCAGCACAATCGGCCGATGCCGATTAAGTAAAAAAAGCCAAATATCGGCCGGCCGATATATCGGTCGACCTCTAGTCATGAACAGCGGTGAGATTGTTGCAGACAGAGCGAGTGTTCCAGAGGGCACAGGAGAGGGGGAGGCTGGTGTTGGGAAGAAGAGGAATGGAGACTAAATTGTGTAGATTGCGACTACTGCCAGAGGGTGTAGGGTGATGGTGATGGGTGTGTTGGGTACAGTTAAATAAGGGAGGCCCAGGCTTTGGGGAAATATCTCCAGCGGTTAGGAGAAGCAAAAGAGTAAGGGAGGTAATATGAGAATACGATTTGTATGAGGGGACATGCTTCAGTATCCTGGGGGTTTGTTAGCAAGTGGGCTTAGAGTTAGAAAGAGGTGATGAGTGCAGTAATAGGGGGAGGGGAGAAGTGAGGGTGATGTGTACAGACTGTGGGGTGGAGCAGAGGAGTGAAGAAAAGTGAGTTTGAGGAGAGAGGCTGCAATTGTGAGAAGGAGGAGAGGTAAAGAGTGCATGTTTCAGAGAGGAAGGTGAGATCATTTGGAAATGAGGTCACCTGCAATCTGCTGTGGTTTGCTTTGTGCAAAGAGAAAGGTATAGTGCAAGAGCAAGGTATAGACATTTTGTAACCAGGGCAGCCATCAGAAATTTTTGGTCCCCTTACACAGCTTTAGGCCTGGGCCCCCACGAGCCTGACCACCAACCCCTCACACACCTGTATATATGTCAGCCCCCCCACCCACACACCTGTATATATGTCAGTGCCCCCCCACGCACCTGTATATATGTCAGGCCCCCCCCCCACCTGTATATATGTCAGTGCCCTCCCACACACATGTATACATGTCAACGCCCCACACACCTGTATATATTTGAGCCCCCCACACCCCTGTATATATGTCAGCCCCCCCACACACCTTTATATATGTCAATATGTCAGCCCCACACACCTGTATATATGTCAGTGCCCCCCCACGCACCTGTATATATGTCAGGCCCCCCACGCACCTGTATATATGTCAGGCCCCCCCCACACACATGTATACATGTCAGCGCCCCACACACCTGTATATATTTGAGCCCCTCACACACCTGTATATATGTCAGCCCCCCCACACACCTGTAAATATGTCAGCCCCCCCTCCCCAAACACCTGTATATATGTCAGCCCCCCCCACACACCTGTATATATGTCGGCCCCACCCACACACACCTGTATATATGTCAGTGCCCCCCCGCCCACACACCTGTATTTATGTCAGCCCCCCCCACACACACACACACACACACCTGTATATATGTCAGCCCCCCCACACACCTGTATATATGTCAGTGCCCTCCCCACACACCTGTATATATGTCAGTGCCCTCCCCACACACCTGTATATATGTCAGCCCCCCCACACCCACACACCTGTATATATGTCAGCCCCCCACACACCTGTATATATGTCAGCCCCCCACCACACCTGTAAATATGTCAGCCCCCCCTCCCCAAACACCTGTATATATGTCAGCCCCCCACACACACCTGTATATATGTCAGCCCCACCCACACACACCTGTATATATGTCAGTGCCCCCCCGCCCACACACCTGTATATATGTCAGCCCCACACACACACACACACACACACCTGTATATATGTCAGCCCCCCACACACACACACACACCTGTATATATGTCAGCCCCCCCACACACCTGTATATATGTCAGTGCCCTCCCCACACACCTGTATATATGTCAGCCCCCAAACACACACACACATACACACATATATATACACACACACACACCTGTATATATATTGCAGCCCCTCACATACACAAACCTGTATATATGGCAGCCCCTCACATACACAAACCTGTAAACACACAAGGCTCTGGCCCCTCCCTGTACACAAACAGCCCCCCTCCCTTTCTCTCACAGCTCCTACTTGTAAAGAAGGTCTTCCTACCCAGTTCCTACCCAGTACCAGCCCGTTTTTAGAACGCTGACATGTTGCTGAGAAGCACAGTACAAATCACACGAGGGGTGCACATACACATAGCAGCCAGAGGTGGCAGTAAAGAGCTCGATGTCTGAGCTCAGTGAAACGAGAACAGCAGGAGCTGTGAAATCATTTCTGTAATGCACGACTCCCCTTCACCCGTCCTGCCTTCTTCTGGCCCGGGCGGGACCCTTACAGTTGTGACGGCTGTACCCCCCTGATGGCAGCCCTGTTTGTATCCCTTTACTATCTAATAGAAAAGAGATCATAACTGCCATTTTTAGAAACATGTGAAAGTCATTTCACATTCTCACAACAATCCATCAGGCAGATGACTAAACCTGACCCAATCACTATTGCACCTGCACATGATAAGCTTCCCCTTCCTCCTCAAAAGCAGAAAACCTGTTGCTTGGCTTTGCTGTGCCAGGATGTTTATGTACCTGTGGCTAAATGGTTAGATCACACCTCTACATCTTACCCCACCCCCCCACCCCCCGCTGAAACCAAATGAGATCTTTAATAGGTTCATAGTCATCTTATATAAGGCTAACATGCTGTCCTCACACACACAACTAATATAACTCAGAATTAATACTTTCACCTCAAGCCTTCCAAGATGAAATGTGGTGAATACTTACTAGAATATGGTGTGGAACTTCATTTCTTTCCATAATGACAAGAATACTTCATATCGCACGCTGTCTGTGGCCTGGAAGCGGCTGAGAATGGTCTCACAATCTTCTTTCAAGCCGAGGAAATTCATCTTCTAGAAGTGCAGGCTCTGTTTTTCAGAAGAAAGAAAAGTCGTCTATGACATGAAAAAGTGATTTCAACAGGTTAATACAATGCAGATTGCCTTTAATTGGACTTCATTTCCTAATAAAGCCAAGAGCACTTTCCTGCGTTGAAGCCGTGGCACCAAGCCATAAAAACTAGACACTGAAATGCAGTCCTCTAAGCACAAATCAAAACAGTATAACCCCTTTATTCCTTTCTTGAAATGCCAGGTCTGGGATGAGACGATGAAAAAACAATGACATCTGACCACGCTCTGTCACAGTCACTGGTGTTGGCTGGTGTCAGAGGGCAGTGGTAGTTATGACATCACATGACTGGCCACCAGGCCTGAGCACTTCAAAGAAGGAAAAAGGAAAGAAAATTGCTTCATTAATGGCCAGCTTAATCAATCTGCAGCCTCTCAACCTGTGATCTGCCATTATAAAAATCCATCACGGTTTTACAATGTTTAATCAGACTGCTGCCTTCCACCCCACACTCATCTGCCTGCTATTGATTACAGGTCACCATGTGACCTGTCAGAAGACTACATTGATCAGAGGAAGAGGAGACTGCATGAATGCTTTCCTTCTGCCTGCAGCAGACTGAAGGCATCATTTTCCAAGGACTCCCCTCTGAGTCAAATGAAGTTTAGGGTTTGCTATTCAATGATAAAAGGTTACAGTTTTGTCTTTATAAAATTATACTGTTGCCATATATTGTCACATATCAGGTTGTCATTCCTGCAGGTGTGTAAAAATGCTGACAATCCCAATAAGCGTATATTGAATTTAATTGCGCAAAAGTTATAGCGTCTACAAACTATGGGATATTTTTATTTTCTTTACTAGTAATGGCGATGATCAGCGACTTATAGCGGGACTGCGATATTGAGGCAGACATTCTGACACTTTTTGGGGACCAGTGACACTGGCTGGGAAAGGGTTGCCATCAGGGACAATCAAAGGGTTAACGGTGTGCCTAACCAGTGTTTTACTACACTGTGGGGAAGGTGCTTTTACTAAGGGAAAACACAGATCCTTGTCCCTGCTTGTCAGGAACACAGGATCCATCCCTTCCCAACAGACAGAACAGCAATCTGCCTTATTCACCGTCGTTCTGCCTCTCTGCTCGATCATCGGCGGGTGCTGATGGACATCGAGTCTGCGGTACCCACCGCGTGTGATCACAGCGGGAGCGAGCCACCGGCAGCACCCCATATTCGGGTTATGTGATACGGCGCACAGATGCCACCGTGTAGCAGTAAAACTGTTATTAGGCGGACCTGAAGTAGTTAAAGTACACATCTAGTCAAATCCAACTTTACATAGTGTCCGCGTCCCACCAATAATAGACAACCACGGCTGCTGGAGGAGAAGTTCTGGGACCCCCTGTGGGTTTAAGGTGATGTCAGCTTGGGGGTGGACATCTCCTCCAGCTCTCTGAGCACCTCCAGCGGCTGTGGTTTTCTATGATCGGCAGGATGTGAGTTATAACATTTTTAATAAACTGCCCACATAGATGGCGCTCCCCTTTCTAACTGGTTCACACACACAGGAGCAGTGGGGGAAATGGCATGCGATTCTTTGCAGTGCGACTTGCACCATTGCATTTTGTAGTGACGCACAGTGTACCGCTAAGTATCGGTTTCAGTATCGGGAGCATTTTCATCAGTACTTGTGAAAATACTCGGTATCATCGGTGCTTCCCTCATTACCGATCCTTCCTGCCTCCAAGTCTTCAGTACTTTTTAACCACTTACGGACCGCCCACCGTCAATATACGTCGCTACTTTGACGTTTGATACCGTTTTAATGGTAGCAGATAGCTGCCATAACTAGAGGTCGACCGATATATCGGCCGGCCGATATTTGGCGTTTTTTACTTAATCGGCATCGGCTGATTGTGCTGATAAAAAAGGCCGATTATAACTTCAGTATGTCTTACAAATGACTTCTGTAATAGAAGTCAATGCAAGTTGCCTGAAGTTTTCTTCTCTCCTCCTCTGGGCAGCCTGCCAAATCTTATAAGATACATTGTATCTCTTCAGGTTCTTTTATCAATGAGCTGAACTCCCTGTGTAGAAGTTCTCAGTTTAACCATTTAAAGACTAAATCTTTTCTGACACTTGTTGCTTACAGGTAAAAATCCTGTATTTTCTGCTAGAAAATCACTTAGAACCCCCAAACATTATATATATATATATATATTTTTTTTTAGCAGAGACCCTAGGGAATAAAATAGCGGTTGTTGCAATATTTTATGTCACACGGTATTTGCGCAGTGGACTTTCAAACGCAATTTTTTTTTAAAAAATACACTAATGAATTAAAAAAAAAAATAAGCAGTAAAGTTAGCCCATAGTTAGAGCGAGAGCAATAATTCTAGCACTAGACTTCCTCTGTACCTCAAAACTGGTAACCTGTAGACATTTGTAAACGTCCCCTATGGAGATTTTTAAGGGTCAAAGTTTGTTGCCATTCCACGAGCGGGCGCAATTTTGAAGCTGTATGGGTATCATTGGATATCAATTTACTGTATGGGCACATTGGGTATCAATTTACTCGGCGTAACATTATCTTTCACAATATAGAAAAAAATTGGACTAACTTTAATGATTTCTTATTTTTTTAACCGCTTCCCGCCTGACCTATAACAGATTGACGTCCTGGAAGTGGTTCTGTTAACCTGACTGGGCGTCATGTAACGTCCAGCAGGATAACATGCCGGCGTGTGGTGATCGCGAGTGTGGCGTGTCAGTCTGACACACCGCATCTCCGATCGTGATAAGGAGCCTCTGTCAGAGGCTTCTTACCATGTGATCAGCTGTGACCAACCACAGCTGATCATCGCGTGAACCAGGAAGTGCCAGTAAACGGCATTCCTCGGTTCGCGCTGACAGGCAGAGCCAATCGGTGGCTCTCCCTGTCGGGGGGGGGGGGGGGGGGGGGGGGCTGTGCTGATAATCACATTATCATTGATTATCAGCACAGCCCCATCAGATGTGCCAATCAGCACCCAGCAGGGCCCCAATAATAAAGTCTGCCAGTGCCCACCAGAGTCCACCGCAGTGCCAATCAGTGCCCATTACAGTGCCAAACAGTGCCCAGCAGTAACATCTGTCAGTACCTCATCATCAGTGCCACCTGTTACTGCTGTCTGTCAGTGCCCATCACAGCCACCTGTCAGTACCCATCAGTGCCGCCTATCAGTGACCATCAATTCTACATCAGTGCCGCCTCATCGGTGCCCGTCAGTGAAGGGGAAAACAAAATTTTATGACAGAAAGTAAGAAAAAAAGTTTTTTTCAAAATTTTTTTTTTTTTTTTAGTTTGTTTAGCAAAAAATAACCCCCCCCCCACCAGAGGTGATCAAATACCACCAAAAGAAAGCTCTATTTGTGGGAAGAAAATGATAAAAATGTATTTTGTGTACAGTGTTGTTATGACCGCCCAATTGTCATTCAAAACATGACAGCGCTGAAAGCTGAACATTGTCCTGGGCAGGAAGGGGTGAAAGTGCCCGGTATTGAAGTGGTTACATTTTTTTTTTTTTTTTCCCCAAAAAAAATCCGGTTTGTAAGACCGCTGCGCAAATACAGTGTGACAAAGTATTGCCACAACCACCATTTTATTCTCTAGGGTGTCCGGGGGAAAAAAATATCATGTTTGGGGGTTCTAGGTAACTTTCTAACAAAAAAAAAAAAATGATTTCAACTTGTAAACACCAAGTGTAAAAATGAGGCCAGTCCTTAAGTGGTTAAAAAGGGGGGGGGGGGGGGGGTATACTGACATTCACCCCTCTATGGCTGGCTGTACCCCCTCCCCCTGCATGCATGAAGCCTCCATCCATACAGGCTGCCCCAGTGTAGCAGAGCAGGGTGGGTGTCTCCAGAGTGACCCCATTTCCTGAGGAGGTGACTACAGAACCTCTGAATAGGATTTGTAGCTGAGTTGTCTCACACAGCCCGCTCAGTACAGTGAGTGTCTCTCTCTCTCACACACACACAACACTCTATCAGTCTCACTATTCGGGCTCCATTTACAACACACACAACTCCCACCCCATTCTCTCATCCCACACTGCGCCGCCATACTTACACATACGGCGCTGCGTGGCCCCCGGGCCAAGACGTCAGCACGCTCTCACTAGCGCGCACGCTAAAAAAAAAAAAAAAAAAAAAAAAAACTTCCGCGCTCGCTCCCGCGGGATCGCCGCTTTCATCTGCAAGCTATACAGTTGCCGAGCTGCGCCCCCTCGCGGCCAGCTGCAGTTCTGTTCTGGCTGATGTGTGAAATGGAAGCAGTGCTCCAGGGAAGTGTCCTAGTAGTGAGATGTGTGCTCCCAGTCCTATGGGGGACATTGCTGACAGTGCAGAGGAATAGTCAGGCACTTTGCTACTAAAAGTGTCCTAAATCATCAGAGGTTGGGTTCTCAGGTGTGTAGAGCTCCCCGCACACAGCCCTGGGGTTGGAGAACTTGTCTGTTTTTTCTCTTGGCACATTACTATTATACAATGCGCTGCCATTAAACGTACAAAATGCTACCCCACAGATCTGTATATGTGTACATCTGTGTATTTTGTGGCACAGTTTTCACAAGACACCTTAGGGCAACCTAGTCACTTGAACAGACCATCATATGTGTGATGAACAGATCTTCACACACGTTGTGACACGTCTGCGTTTCAGGCGTCATCAGTGGTGGCCGCTCCATTAGGGGCGCCACCCCAATAATCCATGCACCCAGCCCTTAATCTACATGCAGGGCGCCGGACGCATGGATTCCAATGGAGGAGTTTTTTTTTTTTTTTTTTGAAGCACATGATTAGAGCCTGAAGCTCTAATTGGCTTAGAGCACTGCACCCTGAGCCCACCCAGTTTTGTGACAATAGCAAATTATTATTCACTATTGTCTTCCTGCTTCTCCTGCCCAAGCAGATCTTAAGACCCGATTGTCCAAGAGGAGAAGTTTTGGAGAAAGGGGGGTTCTCATTGATTCAGGATTCAGAGGCAAGCAAGCCAACTTCGTGGAAAGGCGATTGTTTATTGAAGTTTTCTAAAGTTTGCACCCCTTGGCAAGCGGAGCAAGGACTGACATCCCGTCCATGAATCCAGATCTGCTTTGAGTACCCTCCACTGACATCTTCGATGCTATAGGTCAGTGAGATCAAAGAAGTTGGGTCGGTGAGTGTTGTCATCCCTTCATCATCCTCAGCTGTTGGGAACCAGGAGCTTTTCCCCCCGCTCCACTACAAGCCTGTTTGACTCCCAAGTCGTTGGCTGGGAGTCCACCATTGCTGGTAAGGGTATTTATGCCTATCCCTTTCATATAGATGTCTGATACCTTCTTTTGTGGATGCCATCCTCGGATCTTATGTTCCCTCATCACCAATCCTGGCGGCTGTTGATCGTCCCTAATTGCATTATTTGGACTTTGAGTTATTAAGTTCAGGATGGACTATTAGTTTCATTAGAAGTTTACATGTTCACTATTTTTTATGTCAATTTTATTTGTAGCTTACCTTTTCACTACACGCTTAATCTTATCTGCGTGCTAACACAATTTTGTGACGTTGAATACCATCACATTATTTTTGGTCCACTTATATAGAACTGCTCCTCCCATTGGTGGGATCTGTAGTTCTTCCTTTTTCCCTTTTATTTACACTCATATTGTTTTGTCACTCTTTCACTTGAGGTGTTCATTAATAGTTTATATTTGATTTATCTATATGGTTCACTTATACACCTTCAGGCTTAT